>NC_060911.1:5608711-5908711 GCF_014805685.1 Silurus meridionalis | reverse complement strand
AAGTGCAAATGACGTCCACGGAGGAGCCGAGAGGGTGAGAAGAAAAACAGACATCTGTGTTTGGAGAGAGAAGGGACAGAAAGATGAGATGAATGGAGAAAGAGAGGAAGCTCTGGGAAGGGAGGAAGGGAGGGAGGGAGTGAAGGAGCAAGGTCATGAAGAGAAAGAAGAAAGAAAAGCAGGATAAAAAATAAAAAAAATCGAAGCCCACGCAATTAGCGCATTCATTCGCTGCCTCAGGCCCTTTCTCTTGCTCCCTCGCTCTCTAAAGCTTTTACATCCCATTTTGTTCTCTTTCACTCTTTTTTTTTTATCTGTTCCCTCCCTCTCTCCCTCCCTCCCACCGTCAAGTTTTCCATCTCATCTCATTATAACAATCTGTCTTGTTTCATGTGCTCAGTATTACAGCAGATGAACAGGTGAACGGAGGTGAGGGGAGCAGATGAAAAATGGATAGAGTGGGAGAGAAAAAGACAGAGAGAAAAAGATGGGAGGGGCTTGGAGATAGACAGCAAGAGAGTGAGAGAGAAAGAGGGTTTACAAGACACAGAGACAGAGACAGATTGCAGTATTTAAGTGCCTGCCCTGGGGAGCTGCTGTAGGTGATGAGAAGAGAGAGAGAGAGAGATAGAGAGAGAGAGAGAGAGAGAGAGAGAGAGAGAGAGAGAGAGAGGGAGAGGTTAGCCAAGTTAAACTTGCCACTAAAGCACACTGTAATTTTCTATCTGTTGTTTATGGTTATGCACTGCAACACCCCTTCAGGCCATTCTTCTTTTTTCTACCTCCTGTTACACCCTCTGCATTCAGACGCTTGCATCTCTCCTGCAACAGATGGAGATCACAATCCTGATGCATTATAAACTGCTCTTCCATCAACAGTGACATCCATATTCACTCTACATAAAGTGAAAATAATATAAAACTATTGGGTCTCTATTAGGTGTCAGTTTCATGGACAAAAGTATAGAAAAAAACATTATATACATTAGTTCAATACATAGTAGCAAATCCTCTGTAAGTGTAATAGTCCTATAGAAACGCATTTATCCTGATAATGTGTTAATATAAAAATATTTGTCTTGATTCTGGTTCCAACTTTCTTTTTTTTCTGCTTTTTTCTTGTTATTCCCATAAAAGGTTAGAGATTGTCTGTTGCGCCTAAGTCGCAGGCGTATATTGCTAAAGCAGTTAGAGAAGAGGAAAAATTCCAACCTCAGATATAATATGAAAGACCAAGCTAAGGTCAGTATTTGCTTTTAGCTGTAAAAGACACAAGAGAAAGAGTTTTCCTTTATTACTTAGCATTTCCCAGCAACATTAAACACCATATTAATGAATATCCAAAGCAGAAGGAAGGCTATAGATTCTCTCAACTCAAACGTTCCAGTAAGAAATCCTGCTATATGATGCAGTTGCACTGATTTATAGCAGCTCTGCTGGTTTGCTAGCTACAAGATGATGAGTGCAACAAACAACGTAGCACTAATTTATCAGTTCAGTGTGGTTAGTCATTTTTTGGTAATGTTGACCAGTAGAGTTGTCCATTACTTATAATTTGCACATAGTTAGAACTCAGCTTTTCTTTCTTTTCTCCTAAGACTGCAGTTCTTGCCGCTTGCTATCGCACAATTCCTCATGCATTTTTCACGACTGCCTACTAAAAATTCATGGAGCCAAATTTCACTTAATGGATGCACATGTGGCGGACATGTACCAAAGGATTAAAGTGTTGCCGCATTGCTCTCTTTAGGTAGACAATAAGTAAACAAAAATGCCGAACCGATGTTAATGAACAAGGTGGCTAATTAGTTTCTTTTTCAGATGTGCACCAGCAAGGCTTTTTCCACTACCATGCTTTCCATTACCTCACAAGACCAAAGCTCATGCATACATGTACCATATTTTATCTTAATGAAGTCCATGAGAAAAGAAAGTAACCACAGCTGTTTTGTCATGTACTGCCTCCCTTTCCACTTCAGTGAATATTTTTTTTCAGGGCAATTTTTCAGGTGTCTGGATACATATTGGCATAGCAATGAGTCAAAAATTGGAAAGGATCCTATAGATGTTGACACCTATGTAACATGTATTCACACCATACAATACAGCCACAATACCATCAGACCTGAGTTTCCGTAGTGCCTAACAAGTTTAGACAAGCAATAAAGTGTTCATGTGATACTTCCCAATAAAAAACGAAAAGATTCTTTTTACATTATATATATTTCATCCAAACGCATTGACTTTTTGCTGCCTCTTGGCATCTTAGAGAGCAGCAGCATGCACGTGCAAACAGGGAGAAAATGCAATTGACCAATAGAATGATATCATGTTTCACAATCTGCTCCAGACAGCATAGGCTATCGACTCCTACACCAATGCTGGTATTTACTATGTTCAAGTATCACACTAGAAGATAGGAAAACTCAGCTGGGAAAATATTATAAGCTGTGAATAAAATGTTAAAAAGTCTGGAACGACACTAATCGACCTTAAGCTTATTACTCTCCTGTTAGGTGGGCAGAGATTTTCCGGTAACTCGTCAATCCGGCGAAACTTTGTGTCGCCTCTTCTGAAAATAAGGTGTTTGAAAGCAGATTGTGTGTGAGGTACTATAAAACACCAAAAAAGATGAAGATGAATATGATGAACATCCATTCAGGTGATAGAGAACTTTAATCCGAGTTGGTGTATCAGTGAGTGTGCACTTACGGACACCAAAATGCACCAAGTAGGTACAGGGATACAGTGAATCGAAATAAAGCTAATACATTTAACATTTAATACATAATCTAATAACAGCAAAAACTAAAACATATGATAATTCATCCAATATGTCTTGTATTTACCTGCTTGCTTTTAAGTAACGTGATAACAGCAAAACTAGAGTTTTACATGAGCGGGTCGGCAATCAGATTTCTCTGTAAATAAATACGGGACGTATTTAATACATTTAAAATCCGGGCAAAACAATCCTGAATGTGTGTAAACACAAACCCCTTATCGATCCTTACAGGTTCAAGGTTTATTTTATGGAGGCAGGTCAATAACATAGGAGGAAATACAAAATCAATTTCAAACAACTAAATCATAGCACTACACACAGTATTACGCTGCAAGAAATATTCAGTAATGTAACACTCTACATTTATAAATAACCTAGAATGGTTGTACAAAAATACTTCAGAGTTGATGTTATATTATTCTGTTTCACCACATGGTATCCTCTTGGAACAAAGACACAATCTATTAGTCATCATCAACAATAACGGTACGCTCGTCGTCACCAGCATTGATTAGTTACGCCAAATCCGTAATCGAGTTAGTCATAAAACTTAGCATTTTACCTGGAGTTCATTGTGGATAATTATATCAAATGTGTTATTGTAAAGAAGCGTTGGATTATTATTTGCAATCATTCATTTATTTGTGTTAATACTATTATTATAAATAAACGTATATTTCGAAACAAAATGTTAGATGAGATTTTAGCATAAAGATGAAAATGGGCAACATTATGTAAATACACTGTATATGTTCATTATGGCAAACGTGTACCATTTTCATCATTAAAAATTTTAAATAAATTTTAATGAATTTCTCAAATTCTCTACATATGGGGGAAATACAATAGCATATAATATTTGTTATTATTTCATGCATTTATCTTCAGAATCCATGGTGGATCAGTCTTAGGAACACTCAGTGTGAGGCAGGAATACACCCTGGATGGGATGCTAGTCCATTGCAGGAAATCATGCATACACACATTCACATACCATTTCACATTGGCATTTTAGATTTAAATAGCCAGCTCTCTGAACAGAATCTTTTCAGACTGTAGAGGGGAACCAGTAAACCCAGAGAAAACCCAAGCCACACCAATGCACCCATGTAACCTGAACACATGAGAGAACCAGGGACTCTGGAGCCCTTAAATGCTAATGTTTAAATTAGCATGTTGGGGGTTTTTTTGTAAGCATGTTTTTTGTAATGAAGTACTAAAAACTTCTGCTATCATTTTTTTATAGCTTCTAATAAGAGTAATTTCAGGTTAATATTCTGTGTCAAATTAAGGACTTCTCTGCTGAGCAATAGAACCAGCCAGTCATTATCTCAAAATAAACCACTTACAATAAAGCAATATAACCTCTGGTAACCCTGTCTGGATTTTTTTTGTCTTTTTTTTTTTACCATTTCACTATAGTGTAATTGAATGCTTGATTATAATGGGGTAGAAGGTGCTAATTAAAATGTTTTAAAACAGCATTTCTTGGAAAGTTTGCTGCCTTGAACAAGCCAGGAGTCAGGCTGTTTCTGTCACAGGAAAATCTCCAGGACAGAGAATGTTTTCCGAAGTGTATTTTTGTTGTCTTACTTGTAACTCAGATATAAAAGAGGGTGGTGAGAGATAGACCTCTGCAACATTAAGTAGTTCAAATGTTTGCCGTTCGTGAATAAAAAGTGTAATTTTGGGGTGTACTGATAGGAAATAATCATCCGTTGCCTCAAATGTGGCTGCATCACACCATCACGCTCTCAAATATTTTCCTTTAACAGCAAACCCTGATATGTTTTATTCCTTGCTTAATAGCTGACTCGGTCAAAAACCACACGGAACCACAGTATGCTTAACGACTTTAACTTAATATTTGGCAAATTGGCCTCCAGAGTGTCAAAGGCTAAGAATTTACCTGCAAGCTAATTCCTGACTAGAACAAAGTGCTCTGATGGCAGGTGTCCACAGGAGAACATAATTGGCCCTTCTCTCTTTCTCATGCTGTCAATCTAAGCAGCCAGTTGTAGGCTTCTGATAGCTCTCATATGGATAATGGGCGGTTAGCTCTGTCCTTATGGTACATTTAGCTGCATTATGACATTACATATATACTTTAATAATATGCACTGGCAAGCTTATGTGTCTTGCAACCTCATTTTATTAAGAATTTATACAAGGGGTTTGTTCAGTTTCATGCAATTGAAAAAAATATATAATATAGAAATCTATCCTAACCCACTGATCTCATGAATTCATTTGCTTGCATTCAAAGTATTGCAAAATTGCACAAACCATTGAATTCTGTAGTTGTGAATGGTTAAGGACTCTGCAAGCATGAGGCTTTAAATATGTGGGAAAAAAACAAGCAACAGAGCTGTAACTGGCTCCCGGTTGACTTTATATATTTTTTACAACCCTAAATACTTTCAAACAATCAAATTATTTTAATAACTTTATATAAACAAGGTAGGGCAAATGGAGAACTTACAAATGTGACACTGGAAATTTGAAGTGTGTATCTAAACATCCAACAAAAAAGTTCAATGAAAAGATTTTGCACAATGCAGACTGCCTGATCTTAAAGTAAAAGCATAATAACTTACAACCTGAGGCAGGAGGTTACAGCAGCTTATAAACTAACAGTGTGCAAGATAGAATATCTGTGATCTTTTGCTGCACCTCATGCAGCATGTGCAACCGTGTGGATTGGCAGAATTTCTCCGCATTTCACTGCAACACGTTCATGCATTTGAAGGATGAGATGTGACTGAGAGAGAGAAAGAGAGGGGGAGAGACACCCCCCACACACACACCTCCCCCCAGCTTTTGAACTGCACCTCGAATAATGCGGCGGTGGAGGTGCACAAGGTTGCAAAGTCCTAAACGCTAATGCAGATCTGTCTTACTGTACATTCCATGCATACACTTCTATGCAATGATGTCATACACAAGTTGTTTCACTTACTGAGATACTGTACATTTTTTCCCCCCATTGCAAGCTCACAATCTGCAAGTCTTTGACTTTATGTCATAGCAACAGGATAACAGTAGTGGTACCTCCGCATGGAGACTCTGGGAACTCCATTGAAGTGATGTGGCTCGTGCACTGAGTATGAGCTTTTATTCCCACTCACCTCGCTCATGCTGGAAGATGTGAGTTCTGCAGAGATGATAGTTTTTTAAGCTTGTCTTGTTGGTTTTATTGTCGTTCCTCTTCTCCTCTTCTCAGGCTCCCTTGAGTGCTGATTCTTCTTTTTTTCTTTTCGAGAAGTAAGGATGCGGGGAAAGACACAGCCGGTTCACGCAGTGGGTATGAGGCGATGCGGTATAGAGCAGTGCGGCTGTGCGCAACAGAAAGGCAGAATCCCCCATCCACTCCACCCCCCCTCCCCCTCCCTCGCCCACTCACACACGCACTAACTCACGTTATTGGACCGCGCGCAAAACTGAATTATGACGCCATAGACTCACGTTGGGGTTTTTAGCATAGGAAGTGCGGCGACCGGTCTGTTCCACAGAGCACTGCACTATGCAACTGCACCGACTAGCACGCGAGGGATTTCCCATTGGGAAAAGAAAAACAAAACCTACTATAATATAATAGTATTAAGTAACAATTAGGACATAGACTAGGATTACTATGATACAGTATAGGTTTACTGTAATACACTATGGTTTACACTCTGATACACAATGACGCACTATGACACTTTATGCTTGCATTATGACACGTTTGGTTTAAGTAGGAAAGATGTTTTTCAATAAAACACTATAATTTTGTTGTATCCAGTAACAGGTCATAGTCTATTATTACTATAATACAGTATAGGTTTACTGTAATACACTATGGTTTACACTCTGATACACTATGATGCACTATGACACTTTATGCTTGCATTATGACACACTTGGTTTAATATAATAGTATCAAGTAACAATTAGGACATAGTCTATCATTACTATGATACAGTATAGGTTTACTGTAATACACTATGGTTTACACTCTGATACACTATGATGCACTATGACACTTTATGCTTGCATTATGACACGTTTGGTTCAAGTAGGAAAGATGTTTTTTTCAATAAAACACTATAATTTAGTTGTATCCAGTAACAATTAGGACATAGTCTATTATTACTATAATACAGTATAGGTTTACTGTAATACACTATGGTTTACACTCTGATACACTATGATGCACTATGACACTTTATGCTTGCATTATGACACGTTTGGTTAAAGTATGAAAGATGTTTTTTTCAATAAAACACTAATTTTGTTATGTGACACAATGCACTTACTATGAAAGACCTGTTGTAACCCACTATGCTTTTTCTATGAACCGGTGTGGTTTGACAGGTCTTGTGTGCTGTGACACACTATACCTTTACTGACACATAAAGGTATCACTTTGAAACATGTTATGACACGATGCTTTTTCTACAACACATTGTGGTTTTACTATGAAACAGTATCATTCTGTTATGACACACTACACCTTTTCTATGACACAATGTGGATTAAGTATGACAAATTATGCTTTTTGCTTTGACAGGTCATCATTCTGTTTTGACACATTTACTATGAAGCACCATGGCTTTACTATGACTATGATCATTCTGTTATGATGCACTATGCCTTTTCTATGCCATAATGGTTTTACTATGAAATACCATTATTTGTTTGACACACTTTTCATTTGAAAAGATTATCATTTTGTTTTGACACACTACGAATTTAGTATGATGCATTATGGATTTACTATGACAGAATATCATTTTGTTATGACACAATCTGTTTTTATTATGACATGCTATGATTTGTACTTTGACAGACTATTATTCTTTTGGGACACATTATACCTTTACCATGACACAATGGTATTACTATGAAACCCTATCATTCTGTTATAACTACGGCTGTCAAAATGAACGCATAAATAGCGCATTAACACAAATAACTTTAACTGCACTCATTTCATTAACGCGCGATTAATGGAGCGCGCATTTGTGTGACCATTTTTATAAAAAATATAAATAAATGATTATAAAAATTGCGAAATTAAAACGTTCAACGCAACACACATTTATTCACGACATCCTTTCTTTACAAAAAAATAAAACTCCACCGAAAAATATTTTTTAATCAATAAACATCTGTTTTACTGATGTGCCAAGTCTCAAATCAAGCACCAATATCCGCCATGATGCATACATCCGGCAATTAAAACCGTCCGTGTGGAAACATAGCAAAGGCTTGGTTGGGTGTCCTGATGATTTACGTAATTTAAACCACCATAATTACTTTAAAACATTTACAACAATATTTTGCTTCCATGCTCAATGTCGATGTCCATGTTGATTATAGTATTAAATATTTTAAAAGTATTAATTTAAGGTACATTTAGGATACAGATAAAAATGTGAGATTGTGATTAATCGTGATTAAATGTTTGAATCGATTGCCAGCCCTTGTTATACCACACTATGCTTTTTAAATGTCACTGTGTGATTTAAGTATGACGCACTATGCATTTACTAGGACCACTATAGTTTTACTTTGACACACAGTGGTTTAATTAGGACATACTGTGGACACAACAATGCCTTACTATGGCACAGTATGGTTTGTATTTGAAACTTAATGGCCTTACACAAAACCTAGTAAAATTACACAAATGTACTTCAATACACAGGGTTTTTACTTTATCACTATTTATTGTTTACTGACACATTATGTTTTTAGTTTGACATAGTATGGGCTTACTATGGTAATATTTCTTTACTATGACACAATACATATCTTCTGTGACAAAGTACAGTTTTGTTATGACACACACAATGCTTTTTATATTAAAAATATTGTCTTTCTACAACACTTTTTGGCTTTGCTATATTAGACTATAGTGTTATTATATTGTACTATTGGCTTACGAGAATGCTCTGTGTCTCATGTCACCTCTTGTGCGAGATCAGTCAATCTTGTGAGATTGTGCCATCTTCTGGATACTGAACACTAGAGCATGTGATATGTTTGTTTTGTTAATAAAATAATAATACAAAAAAAGCTGTAGTCTGGTTGCTTTTCACCTTAGACTGTATAATACTACTGTACTTCTTATATTACACCAGCAGAGGTATGATTAACATGTGAGGGTGACAGAATACAGATCTCTTCCTCTTATTACACACAACTCTCAGTTATAGTTAACAGACAGACAGGGCTAAAAATACAAAGGTACATTTAGCGAAAAGCAATAAAACAATTTACGGAAAAAAACGTATCTCTGTAAAACTGAACAAGCAACTCTCCTATTCACTATTACTTGAGAGTCATAGTTTAAGGTGGACTGTTTTTAATTGTGGAATATATCTGACCAGGATTTCTTATTAAGTCATTTTTTTATGTTGTGAAATACCTTTTTCAACAAAACAAAAATAGCACTATCAATCTCAAAACTCTTAATACTAAATCTAATACACAAACTCTGGACTATAGAAAACTGCTCAGATCACAAGATGACTTCTGTGAAAGTGCTACACAGGTCCTAGTTGCACACGTAAAAAAAAAATCTAAAATAAAAAACTGTCAGTATATAATAAATAATAAAATGTATTGTCTGTATTCTGTCACCCAGACAATTACCATATTGCTGTATACACTCTTTGTATACATAAACTCTGTCAAGTCAAGTCAAAAGGCTTTTATTGTCATTTCTACTACACATTCTACTATACTCCAGACCCCTGGTGCTACGAAAAACATTACAGACAACAGTACAGACAGACAGACAACACAAGACAACACAAGACAATACACATAACACAAGATAGCGCCGACCAGTAAAGTGTGTGTGTGTGTGTGTGTGTGTGTGTGTGTGTGTGTGTGTGTGTGTGTGTGTGTGTGAGTTCCATTTTTAGTTCTGTGTATTGAGAAGCCTCATGGCTTGCGGGAAAAATACAATAGTTTGTGTTGTGATAATGGTCACCATTATAAAATAAGTGTAATCCAAATATATTCATATGGGGAACTGGTAGCTCAATTAGGATGTTGCACTTCTGTTCAGATGATAGTGAGTTCAAATGACAACACCACCAGGCTGACACTGTTGGCCCCTTAGAACACGGCCCTTAACCCACAACTGCTGAGTTTTAAGAGTAAGACAATTGAACGTTACTCTTGATAAGGGCGGCTGCCAAATGCTGTAAAAGAACATGTATTAAATTTATATGTTCTCATACAGTATTAAAGCTTTATAACTAAAGTACAGTCTAAAAAAAAATTGCATTGTGTTTAAGAAGATAAAAACAGTTCTGGGTAATTCATTGTGCTATTCCTCTGCTGTGAAATTTCATAGTGATGCACATGTTTTTGGAATAAACAAGACTAAATAAATTAGTCCTCTCCCTTAATTATTTCTGCACCCATGGCACTGATTCCACTTTACAAGGTTTCCACAAACGTACAGTGCACCTGGAAAATATTCACAGCGCTTCACTTTTTCAACATTTTGAAAGAAGCTTGTTTGAAATTTTTGCAAATGTATTAAAAATAAAAATTACATGTACATAAGTATTTATAGCCTTTGCCATGATCTAATTTCCACTGATAGTCCTTGAGATGTTTCTACAACTTGTTTAGTGTCCACCTGTGTTAAATTTAGTTTGACCTCTGAGACAGGATTTTATCAAGCAAAGATCTGGGGAAGGGTATAGATAAATGTCCACAGCAATGAAGGTTCCACAGTGACCTCCATCATCCATACACGGAATAAGTTTGGAACCACCAGGACTTTTCCTATACTGGGCTGCCCAGGCAAACTGAGTGAATGGGGGAGAAGAAACATAGTCAGGGAGGTGACCAAAATGGTCTCTCTAAAAGAGCTCCAGTTTTTCTATGTGGAGAGAGAAGGAACTTGCAGAAGAACAACCATCTCTGCAGGACTCCACCAATCAGGCCGGTATACTAGAGTGGCCAGACAGAAGCCACTCCTCAGTAAAAGGCACATGAAGGACTCTAGGCTTTTTTTTCAGCGACAGGAACTGGGAGGCTCCAGACTACTCTGGACCTCAGACTGGGGTTATTGTTCATTTTCGAACAGGACAACAACCCTAAACACACAGCCAAGATAACACAGGAGTGGCTACAGGACAACTCTGTGAATGTCTTTTAATGGCTCAGCCAGAGCCCAGACTCGAACCCGAATAAACATCTCTAGAGAGATGCGAAAATGGCTGTGCACCGATGCTCCCCATCCAACCTGATAGAGCTTGAGAGGTTCTGCAAAAAGGAATGTGAGAAACTGCCCAAAAATAGGTGTGCCAAGCTTGTAGCATCATACTCAAAAAGACTTATGACTGTAATTGGTTCCAAAGGTGCTTTAACAAAGTATTAAACAAAGGTGTACATTCTTTTACGTTATCATTATAGGTTATTGTTTGTAGAATTTTGAGGAAAATAAAGAATTCAATGTATTTTGGAATAAGGCTGTAGAATAAAAATATGTGGAAAAAAAATAAGCGATGTGAATACTTTCTGGATGCACTGTAAAATTGCAAAAAACAATTCTACCTTTACATAAGAGGGTGAAAACTAATCAGTCAGATGGTGTGATGGTTTCATCCATAAAAAGGTTTGGTAAAAACACACTGGAGGCAGCATGTTGGAAAGCTAACATGGAATTTGTCAGTGAATTGGGAAGAAGTTCAGGACCCAGTTCTTCTGTATCCATGAACACAGATCATCAAACCTATTGCCGGTCATTTGGAGTTTATCAAATGGTTTATCCCTCATCATCATAGACTCAACTATCTCTCCATCTGCTCTTTGCTATAAACAAACCATTCCAGAAATTGAATGAACATAATTGGTCTGTTGGAGAAAAACAGTACAGGAATTCGAAACATTCTTGACTTATGCAACTATATTTCCTGACGTGAGGCCACTATGCTCCTTAAACACTTCAAAATGACCAGGTTCAGCTGTTGCTTTTTTTACAGTGGGTACTATATAGGTTATCCACTCTATCTATGATGGTATGCTGTGCATTAGTGCCTACAGAATGGGCACTTTGCACATATGAAAAGGCACCATCACTGCTGAGAACATATGTTTCTATCAAGATATCAATATCTTTAAAAGGGAAGCCTTGCCAATTTCAGCAAGACAATGCTTAACCACATACTGCCTGCATTATGTCTCGGTAGTAGAAGAGCCTGGGTAATGAACTGCCCTGTCTGCATTCCAGACCTTCTACTGTTTGAAAACATTTAGCTCATTATAAAATGAAAAATAGGATAAAGAATATCATGGACTGTTCAGCAGATTCAGCAGAATCTTGTATTAGACCCACCTTTGGTACAACATTCCTCACATAAAACTCCAACAACTGTATCTTAAGTTCCCAGACATATGTAGAATGTCTCCAGATATATAGTGGATGCTACACAGTGGTAAAGATGGCTCTTCATCCAATTAAAAAGTACCTTATTTCTTCCTTAAAACAGCTATTATTTTTTTCCTGTGTTTTACTGTAAATATATTATTTGTTTATGAGATTTGCAAATGACTGCATTCTGCTTTTATTAATATTTTACACAGCAAACTCTTTATTGTCTGGTCTAGAAGCTTGTGCCCAATACAGAACGGGATTGGGACAAATGGCAACTACTGTATTCTTACTCTATGTTAATAGGGATGTGCCCCAAGAATTAATGGGTTTATTTCCTGAAGCAAGTTTTGGCCGATTGTCAAGACCTTCATTAGTGGGCCATCAGCCAGTTTAACAAGCACTATACTGGTTTAATGAAATGTTAGTGAGGGCTCTTGAGAAAGAGGAGTAAGTTCTAAAAATGTAGGGGTCACTGAAACATTGGTTCATTAGTGAATTGAGTACCCCAGTCATAGTTGTTCCTATCGATGGCCTTATTCAGGTGCGCTTGCATTTCTGTTAGCTTAATGTAGTTCCCCAGTTTCATGTTTACCAAATGTGTTTCATTGATTACCTCTATTTCTTGTTGTGTTTTTAGGCAGCGGGTTCACAGTCAAAAAACCCAAGCAGGGAAATTGGTTGCCCAAATTGTGCTAGTTTAAGATGTGCATTGATTTCAAATCTTTGTTTTTAAATTAATGTTTTATTAAATATTGAAAAGACTCAGAAATGATTTGCATATGTTCCATATGACAGTAATGTGTACACATGTTGTGGGATTTAATATTTTTTTTATGTTTTTAGAAACTCTTCCGAGGGATGAGAAGAACTATATAACTCTAAGTGATAAACACTACATGTAATACAGTAGAAATGTTATTTTGTATATTTCCACCACTCTGAATTAAGTTTAATTAAATTAAACTGGCTATGCCACTTCCAGCACAACAAACAATGTCCTTCTGAATCATTTTAGACATGATTATGAACAAATTAAATTAATCCCACATGCTTTAAACTGTATGCCCTGCAAAGCTACTACGTCTTGAGCTGAAAAAGATTTGGAGTTTGCAGGAAACATTTAACAGAAATATTGCAATATAAAATATGAGCAGTGAATTCATCTTTCTGGTATTTCTGCATCCTGATATATGGTATATTCTGTCTAATGCTAATTAACTTATTAAAAGATTTTTCCTGTTTCTAGAAAGGCAAGCAGTAATAAATTATATAAATATATTACCAGAACCTAGTTAAACTATTAAAACTAGAACCTAAATATAGAAATTATGTAAAATTATATTTGTATTGTTTTACTGTGTTTAATGGAATCATTTATTCAGCGATGATACAATGCCTTGTCCAGAATGACATGGTTACTGACATTTTGAAGAAAGTCATCATGTTTTGAAATTACAGCCAGAACTTGTGTTCCATTAAAACTTTCCTTTTAAGGGCTGGACTATTTCATAAATGTTGCATGCATAATGGAATATTCATGATGACCTCCTTTTTTTAGGAACTTCAAGCTGTTAGAATTGAGGGATTTTCTCTATTCCACATGCGTATGCCTTGCATGCAATATTGGATTCATTGCATATTTATTACATACAATAATGATGCCTTATAGGGTTTACATTCTCACACCAGAACACTGTGAATGTGCCATAAGTTCTCAAACATGGATATGATTATTTTTTATAAATCATACTGAGACACTGAGTGCTATATTAAAAACAAACCATGCAATTATATAATCGGGCAAACATATAGCAGAAGCCCAATACATACAATCATGCAAATCAGGTCAAGAGCTGACTTGATTAGTTAATGTTCACTAACAGAATATCAGAATCAGAATCAGAATCAGGTTTATTGACCAAGTGTGTTGACACACACAAGGAATTTGGTTCCAGCTGTTTGTTACTCTCAAAAGTACAGACATAAATAAAAACCTATACAAGACAAAACAGACACGACAAGACAAAAACAGACTGTACAAGACAATACAGACAATACAGACAATATGAGACAGTATAGACAGTGTAAATAATAGGGTAATAAATAGGGATACAGATATCTAACACCAGAATAGTAATAGTAAAAAAAATATATATCCAGTAAGCAGCAGATCTGTAAAGCCTGTGATGACAGAGCCAAATAACAATGACCAGACTAGTTGCAGATGATTGGAAACCTTTGAAGGGAAAAACACATTATGCACAACACATTAAACCCAGAGATAACTACAGTAAGCTACAGTAGAACAGCAGAAGACTACATCAAATTAGACAGGTAAAAAAAAAAAAGGAAAATCTCACCTTGTCTTGCTGCAACAAGCAAATGATAGGGTTAGAATTAAGAGTTCACGGCATGAAGCCACAAACCAAAGTTCAGCCTGGCTATAAACATGTAATACTGTAGGGAATTAATTCTTGGCACGCACTGAGCTCCTCAATATCTATTGAGCATTGTTTTAATGACACAGCCCATCTGAGTATCATTGCTAGCCATGTGTGTCCCTTTATGACTGCAATTCCCCCATCTTATAATGGCTACTTACAGCATAATAAAGCACCATGCTACAAAGCCTCATTACAAAGTCTTTGTCTGAAACTGGTTGCATGAACTATTATGAGTCTTCCAAGTCAACAGATTTTGCTCCAATAGGGCACCTGTGGGATGTAGTATAATAGGAGATTATCAGCAGGAATGTGCATCTGACAAATTTGTCATGCAGTGTTCTCAACATTAATCAGTCTCAAAGAAATTGTAAAAAATCATGAGTGAAAATCTTTGAGGCTGCAAAGCAAAGTTGGGCTATACCCTGTATTATCAGGGTGAACCTTATAAGGGGGCTGCTAAGTGTATATTATTTATATAATTATATATTTTACTTGAGAAATCCAAGCGAGGTAGTTTAAGATGTGTATTTTTTTTTTCTATTCATTTGTCTTACAAATCTTTACATTTTAAAAGCCCTGGGGCTTCAGTATCCCAAAGATATTACAAACATGGAAAAAAAACCTCCACTAGAGGACAGCACTGAGCAGTTGTAGCCAACACCATGTGCCATTTCTGCTGTTAATGAGGGCAAATTCTAAACTTGGCACAAGATAAACCGGGTGATGGTTCACTAATATTGTCGTAGAAGTAAATTGAGTTCACATGCATCATTTGCAAAAACAAAATTACCTGAGACCTTTTTAAGAAGTCTAAACAAATGATCAGTGAACAGTAAACTTTTATTTACTTTTTATTTGTAATTCATAGACTGCATATAATAGACTGCATATAAATCAAAGTCCAGTTAGCACAAAGCACAGCTGTTTGATCCTGTGCTTTGGCTTTCTTTCCTTTGCTTTAATGTCTCACCTGCTAAGTCCAGTCAAAGGGGTCAGTGGTAACCACAGTAACCATGAGCTCCCACCAACCCTTCCATAAAGACATCCATGTCTTGGGACAGCTAAAAGTTGCTTTTTAATGTCCATGAATATTTATTTTGTATTGTTGGAAAAATGCTTTTCTTAGTTTAGAAATATAATATATGTGATAGATTTAATAGATAGATAAGTAAAGTGACATAATGATAATATTAGTTTTTAAATTTCAGTGTATGCCAATGGATGTTTCCTACAGAATAATCATAAAGAAATGACTTCTCAGATGATACACAAACATACAGACATCAAAAGAGTTAACTTTTTTTGTATATTTTATTGAATCTTTTCTACTATTTTTCTCAGTCCACATTTTCATATTAATCACTACTATGTTAGACCAGTTTTCCCCTTCACTGCAATAGCAGTCATCTACTTAAGAGCTCAAACCTCAGACCTTCCCTCCAACTCAATCTTCTCCTTTCCCCAGGAAAATACATTCCTGTCTTTAAAAAGATCAGATTTTTTCCCCCCTAATTTTTAGATGCCACAGTGGGCATCATAACATTCAGAAATTTCAAGGTTGAAGTTACACATAAATTTGTAAATAGGAAGAAGCCAGGAATGCACGACCATGCTTTCCTGCTTCCGAATCATTATAAGTCATTGAAGAAACTTAACATGTCAAGACATTATGCTCTAACAGTCATATTGCCCTACATTAAGTATCCGCGGTCTATATTATATTAATATTACTAAGAAATATGGAGAGTCGGTGCTGTGGTTGGAGCTCTCATTAGAAACACATCTCTAACTCTATCTGTACATCAAACACAGTTTTCTTTTTTTTTCCATTTTTTTTTGTAATACTAAAAAAACAAATTAACATTAATTATTAGAAGAAGAGCTTGGTCTCATCTCATTGGCAAACGAACATCACAAAAAAATTAAAATAACATCTAAAAAAAAAAGGCCACAATGCTAAACAGTATGTCACCTTCCAGTGGTGTTTGTTGGAAAAGAGAAACAGAATGAAGTGAGTACATAAAATTATGGCAAAATGTCTGATAAGATTGTGTGCTGAAAGAGAGAGAGAGAGAGAGAGAGAGAGAGAGAGAGAGAGAGAGAGGTAGACAGAATAACAATAAGTATTAACGTTAAACACAGGTAGACAGGTAGAAGTAGGAGGAGGATACAGTATGGGTAGGTGCTTTTGGTGAAATACAAAGTACTTGAGGAAGTGTGCAGGACAGAAGGCACAGTGGCTCAGAGTGTAATCTTTAACGACCACCACGTCAGGGGCTACCAAACTCATAAGGTGCTCTACACACAAAACAACACATGCACATTTATATAGTAAGGCCAGCAGTAACAATCAGTACCCATCTCTTTCAGTCAGTGGCACAATAGGCAAGAGTAAGGTACAACTCATTCAATCTCACGGATTTTGGGCTAAAAATGTGTGACAATGCCATAAACATTAATAGTACAGGAAGAAGGGAGTCAGTCCCTTATAAGCTCAAGTCAGTCTAACTGACAACAAAGTGATATGTCCTTGACACACTTTTTTGCAATAATTAATAAATAAGTTATCAAATACATCATGGTACCAACACTTTAGTGCTGAAAACTAGATTTTTGATTGCGTGCCTGATTAGATCGATAGCTGACAAGTTGATTTGATCAACATCTATTTTTCTGATCGATTGATTGTTTGATTGATTGACCACTTTATAGAGTGATTAGGAACAGAGATTTGAACCTGCAGCATTACATAAAATGAAAGTGATTAAATAGAAACAATAACTCTTTAAACAAAAGTTTGGTCTACAGTATATTCAAAGGCAAATCAAAATATCTACTTTGGGAAAACAATGAACTTTGCACAGTGATTTTTTTTTTTTTTTAAGACATTCCAAACCAGTATTCTACCACAACCATTATTATTATTATTACTGATATTATCACTTTTTTTTTATTTTTTAAAAACTCTTCTCAAAATAAAAAAAATAAAATAAAAAATAATGTTTTTATCTTTTTTTTTTTTATCTTTATAAAGCTACACATTTCTATTGGGATGTCTATGAAGGTGTTAGTGATTTTATTAATAATGTTTCTTATTGTTTCTTAACAACAAAAAAACCTATGGATCTTAAAGATATGATGTTTTTTAGTTTTTTTGTTGGATTTGCCCTGATGCTTAAGGACCCCTTGTCTTTCTGATCTCCCTCTCTGGTAATTTACAAGTGAGGGAGAAAAGAAAAAGTAGGAATGACTGACTGAGACTTTTTGAGTTGGACTTAATGACGATGACACGCTTCATTTCATATGTGAAAACCAGACCTCAATCCTTCTTAATATCTCCTCAGTAATCATAATCCAGTTTCGTCAAAAAAAAAAAATAGCATAGTGGTATTTCTGATGTAAACACCGCAATTTGTTCTCTGTCAGCAGGCCATCTGTTCTCATGTTTCAAGTCGAACGTTCCACTCCTCCGGGTGCAACAGTCAGGTCACAGAAATTGCCGCCACAGTGTTCCAGAACTATCTTAGCTTTAGAGTTCTTATATATACATTGAAATATACTGTATATATGAATATATATTTTCCTGTGTTGTAAGATTCCCCTAAAATAAATACAGCACCAGGCACTGAGACAGAATGAAGCAAAAGGAATTCACTAGAAGACTGCCAGACCTAGTTGACAGGATATATATGGGGAGATTATTATTTGCTCTATTGTGTATTGTTCAAAATGGTCACCATCCGTACCATTTAGTCATCACAGCATACTGTGCATACAGCCGAGGAAATATTTATGCCATTCGTTGGTAAATGGTGCAATTGCTGCCAAAACTCAGTCAGATAGATGTTATAGACTACATCTGGCTTCTATGTTAAGCCAGACTTTTCTTAATTGAACATATCTTGATAAACCATATTAAGATATTGTATTAGTACAAAAAAATATCTCAATATTATACAGTTTAATGTTTCTTTTTTACCTTATTTCAATGATAACCATTTCCAGATGCGTTTGACATGGGAATGTCTCACAGTAGAAAGAAATATAACTTGGCAATTACCTTAGATGATAAAAATAAAGAATTATTATATATATTAAAAAAAAAAAAAAAAACAGCAGTCAAGAAGGCCTCGGGGACTCCTGAAGGCTAAGACTAGCATAGAATACTGGATATATGTCTGTGTGAAAGTCTGTGATTATGTATGAAACTAGGACATGATGTCCTTGTGTTGGAAAGAACATGATCAGCCTCATTTTTGTTTTTAGTCTAATTTTGCCAATAGATCCTTGATTCTAGCTCTGTGTTCCTCTGGGGCACTTAAAATCGCTTAGTTCTTCACCAGCTTTCCGCCATGCTCGCTCAAATCCTCCTGCATCATGTCTGATAGAATGTTTGTCATGTCCTGTTGATGAGCACTTGCTTTAAGATTGCTGTTTGTTTCCAGGCCATCCTCTATGTCTTTCGTTTCATGAACTTCTGCACTGTCCACTTTAAAATCTCCTAGTTTAAGTCCTTGTTTAGTGGGTTCCATTTCTCCATCTTCCAAGCTGACCCCATTTTCAGACCTTGACCTATATTTTATCCACTCATCCATGGCCATTATTTCATCCCCTTCACTGAGGAACTTCCATAGTGCCAAAGGGTCATGGTTCATTCCATACAGGGTCAGCCTGGAAGAGTGGTTGTCACTTGGTACAAGGCTCCCCCTTTTACGACGGGACTTGCTGGTGTGATTTACTTGAAGATGCATTGCCATCAGCTCTGACGAAGAGGTTCGAAATGGACAAAACACACACTGATTTAAAATATCTCCATCTCCTTTTGTTCCCCCTGCTGGACTATCAGAGCTGTTTACTGCTTCTCTGACTTGTTCCACAGCACCAACGCTAGACACAGGGCGGCGAGAGAGGTCTAGGGGTCCACATTCTTGGAAAGCACTCGAGTTGGAGCTGCCCTGATATCCATTAGCTGGCATCATACGACTTGTAACAAGGGGCTTACGCCTGGACATTTTGGGTAGTTTTGGAGGCGGTGTTTCACCTCTCCACCCCACTTCTAGTCCTCCTGGGTACAGTTCCTTCATCATCCCAGACAGGAATCGATACTGACTCTCCAATTTTTTTTCCTTTTGAGCTTCTCTGGACTTAAGATGACTTTCTTTTTGTTCTGAAGATCCAGGTGCCAAGGTCTGGCTGTGTCGAAATGTGGGAAACGAGCCCTGGTTTGCGGTCGAGGGCCGATGCTGTTTCTCTCGTGGAGAGCCACTCAGTGAAGGAGGAAGGCTTGAAGATGAAGAACTAGGAGAGTTTGCCATGGCATTTCTCTCACGATGGTGCCGTTGTAAATGGTATTTAAGAGAGCCAGACTGGGTACCAGCATAGTCACAGTGAGGACATTTGTATGGTCTCTCCCCTAAAAGAGAACATACATTAAAACAATTATTGCAAAAAAAACTAAATTGTAGTTATTTCCATTAACAGTAGATGGCACTCTTGTAATTTTTGACATTCTGAATTTCTTTGTAACATTTAAATGACTGTTGAAGTAGTGGTCCCACAGAGGGGACAGTGTATATATTGTTGTATAGTGTTTGCATCACATGTGTAGCGTAATGTCTTTTAGAAGCCTCACCTGTGTGCACACGTAAGTGTACTTTAAGGTGATGGGAAGAGCGGAAAGATTTTCCACAGTAAGGACAATCCTTCATTCCTGTACCTCGCACTCGCTCTCTGGAAGGCCCAAATGAGTTTCCTCTCAGCCCATTGTCCCCTGCAGTCAAAATAAAAAGATTTATGTTATTAATTTAAATACAAAAAGAAAACAGTTTTACAATCAACCAACTATGTTTAGGAACCTTCAGTATATTAATACTGTTGCTGGATCAGATGGGACATGGAAATACAAATATCATAAAAAATAGAGCATTTGGGTTCTTATAAAGCTTAACTAAGCAACAAAAACAAAAACACCTTTTGCTTCAATCAATAAATTGTCTTTGAATACATGTTTTATTAGATTCTACTTACCAGAGAGCTGTGCTATGGAAGAATGGAACCCTGCGGATGCTCCCACTCCTGACTGAAGAGGTTGAGAATCTTGTCTGCCTTCATTTCTGTGCCCTTGTCCTTCTCTTGCTTGGAGACTCACGTTTTTTTGTACACCATCCTCTTCTTTTCTAACACTCCCATGTACACGTCTATACTTCCGGGGTCTCTGAGAATGAACACGAGCATGAGCCACTACCTGCTGAAGATTCTGAAAAAGCTTCCCACAGTCAGGGCACTCCCAAGGGCCCCTGGAGGCTTCCAGGTCCTCTTTAAAGCCAAGGCCACCTATGTAGGCATGCATCTGCTCAGCTTCCCCAACAGCAGTACCCTGTGAAGAGGAGTATTGGTGCTGTGCCTGGGATCTCTGCTGTTGCTGGCTCTGCTTCACAGCTGCAAGTCTATGCGCGACCAGTTCCCACATAGCTGCCTGCTCTCGTCCATCCAGTGTCTCTGCTCCACCTCTTTCTCCACCGTTACCCATCTCAGCTACCTGAGCCACTGCCTGAAGCCTTTCCATGCAACTAGCCGCACTGCTCTCATTTGGCAACCTGAGGTAACCCCAAACTGAAGATCTGCTTGATCCTTCACTGAATTCTGACCTCTCTGTCCGATTTAGTGTCTTTGCACTACCGCTTGCCACACTATGTGCCAGGAGCACATTGGAATAAAGAGCCCCTAAAGCATGCTTCCCAGCAGCACCTGTGGAATGTTCAGACCCTGAAGGTCCCAGATCTCCAAGACCTGCCTTCAGGCCCAGTTTGTTTAGGTGCACTTTCATATGGTTCTTGAGAAACCAGGGCTCCTTAAAACCACGTCCACAAACCTGGCACTTGTGGTCAAGAGAGGCTTTGTGTTTGCGCATATGACCTTTAAGGAACCAAGACTGGGTAAACCGCTGACCACACGTCTCACAGCGAAAGGCTGGAACAGCAGGTGCTTGTGATGAAGATGGTTGCAATGTGACTGGACTTGAAGGGAAGACTGGATGTGAAGCAGGCTCTTCAGGTGGGTGGCTTTCCTGTAGGTGAACAGCTAGACGTTCCTCCTTACTGGCTGAAAAGGGGCACAATGTACACTTGTAGGGGTTATGGAGGATTCGCACGTGACGGGCAAGCTCAGAGGCCGTGCGGAATTTACCCTTACATGCATGGCAGCGGAAGGCAGGAGCTGCCACAGATGGGACGGGATCTTCCGCAAAGACAGACCCTAATGGAGAAAAGGTTGAAGAGGATGGTGTTTCTTCTGTTAGAGGTGGAGTCAGTGGTGTGGTTTCATCCATTTCAAACTGAGGGCTATTGACTGTTTGGCAAGGATCCTCTGGTACAGGCTCTTCTCTCTGATTCTGGTGAAACGACTTATATGACGATATAAAATTCGGATTAAGCTTTCTGTGTTTCTGTATAACAGTATTACTAAAACAGTTTTTATCTGTCTTAACATGTGCATTTTTGTACAGGGCAGTGGTCTGACGATCCCTGTCCAAACTATGAGCTCGGGCATGCAGGGACAGTATGCTCTGGAAGCGAAACCTCTTTCCACAAACATGACAAGGGTACCTGAGAGCAGGGCCACTGGTAGAACCTCCCTGCACAGCCAGACCTTCACTGTTAAAAAGCTGCAGATCTAGTTCATCATTGCAGGTGGGACCATCCCCAGAAAAAAGAACCTGCTCCAGTGCTCCAAACCCAGATGTTGGTGCAGATGGAGTGGCTGGTGGACTGCTCTCCGAAGAGGGAGTACACAACTGCTCTTCTTCTGGAAACAATGCAACAAGTGTACTGGGAGATGGTGAACCTGACAGCTCCTCCTCCTCCTCCTCCTCTTCATCATGCTGGTTGGCACCAGCAAAAGGTGACAGTTGTGTATATGAGCTGGTTAGAGGGCTAGATTGGGCAGAGTGAGGGCTTTGTGGCAAGGTGTGGGGGCTGTCATCTAGTGATGGCATTGAGGGAGGGGACAGGGGAACCTCAGAAGAGAGGGCAATCACACATTCTCTAGGAGAATCCATACTCTGTGTCAGACAGAGAGTAACAAGAGTCATTTGTTTGAAAAAGATGTCATGCCAACATGTTAAATGACAAACATAAATATGACCAAGCCTCTCTTATGGAATAGAGTGGGTACTCACTAATAAAGTGTGTATTCCATCATTTGCTTCCTTAGATGAGAGAGGATGCACGTCTGAAATGGCCTCTGACACCACCTGCAAAACAAAAGCATGTGTGTATGCATATACAAAGAGATCACAGTTGGTTCCGAGTGTGAGCAAATGATTCTATTGCAAATTTTAGAATATATGATTTGAATGTGTGCCATGGGCATTGTATGTACGAGTATGCATGCCTGAATAATATGTAAAAGCTAAGGGTACAGCAGGACACAAACTATCCTAAACAGGATGGGCGCGAGATGTTTTGATTTCCCCCACACACCCTTCCTGCACACACACACACACACACACAGACCCACATATATAGTAGCTGTCTAAATAAGAAAGTAATTATAATCTATTACCCAGTCTGACTTTCCAGGCAAAGCTAAATGTGTTACATCACAATAACACATGCAAAAACACCTTCATTGACACAAGCACGCACACATATGCAGACCAGGACAAGAAATATGCTCCGTATGAGGACGTGTCCAGACAGCATGAAAAAATTTTGAAAGAAAAGTAAGCTCACTAATAATTGTGGCAAAAATATGCTGAATAGAGGAACATGTGTGGGTGCATCTGTGTTTCTGTATGTGTGAGTCACAGTTTGTGACAGTTTGTGTTTTTCTCTGTTGATGACAGTATGTTTCTATTTTTGCACACAGAGAGTGCATACGAATTTAGGTATTTGTGCAAATGCGATCGGTTTGCGTGCGTACGAGATCAACTTGGCCGGTTGATATTATAGTTCAACCGCGTCTCTGCCACTACAATATCAATAACACTCTTTCCTGCCCTCCTTCTCTCCTCTTTAATACACCATTATTGTTCATTCTTTCTTTCCATCTTTTCACCTCGATAGACTCCCATCCCCCTCTCCTTTTCTCTCTTTCACTCCTCCTCCCTCTATTACTCACTAATTTTCTTTCATTCTCTCTCTCTCTCTTGCTTGGCTGCCAGTTGGCACTATGCCAGGGAATGCTGCTATCAGCTGGTAGATTGGGGCCTCATAACATGGCGAAAGGAGAAGAGAAAGAAGGGAGCGAGACAGACGGAGAAAGGGAGAGAGGGGGGGGGGGGTTGGAGGAGACTCACATCTGAATGAGCCATATTTGAGTGGTAATTTTCTCATGAAAAAGGGGGCACGAAGCATTCCCAGCTGTAGAGTAGAGGATGCTGAACCTCTTTGGTCTAATGGTATTATTTTCATATGAATATTGTTTGTGCCAATGCATTGTTTTGCCATGACAAATTAGGTTTGTGTCTGACCAGACCTGTCATTCTAATAAAGGTTTTTTCCCCCCAAATTTGGATAGAAGGCGTGATAAGGTGCTAGACAGAGGGGGGAGGGGAAAGATGAAGGCAGGAGAGTGATAAAGCAACACGCACAAATAGTACACACACACACACACAAATTTGCAATATGGCAGCAAGTCACCAGATGATTCATGCATGCTAAACACCCTTGTCCGAATGGCCACATGGCACAATATGCTGGAACAACATAGTTTTTGTCAACTAAGATTTAAACGGAAAAAGTAAGTGAAGCCTGTATGTAGGCCATGCCCACTGTAGGACTAAATCTAAATACAGATACAGATACTGGCAGATCCTGATATAGATAATAATTGCACTACATCCCTTGTATACTGAATATCCTATGCGTCGCTTTGCACTCATGAGCTAAACTTAATCAGCACATCCCCCCCAGACCCCAATCTTGCAAATAGATACCATAATGGACACTACCATTTATACAAATCAAAGTTCTGACTTGAATAACAAATATAATGACTATAATAACAACCATAATAGATGCAATTAAACAACAGTAGGAGGGCGAAGTTGATTGCCCACTGTAGACCTTCCAAATTCTTAAATATACAAAGATAGACATACACTAGAAAAAAGCTGACATTCATTTTAACATCATTTCAATCAAAGAACAGGTTACAGTAAACTTGATAGTGAATCTTGATAAGTGTAATTTCACCATCAAGATACAGTGAAGATACAGTGGTGAATCTTAATAAGAGCTCAATTGATACTTTTTTGCCGAAAACAGAAAGTACAGATAGTTGACTCAAAACCAGGATTGCTAATATAGAAACAGATGCATTCCTAGCTTATTAGATCACACATTTACTGGATTCGCTGTTCTAAATTTGTATACTCTGTAACCATGTAATGTATCTAAAGGATGAACAAGTGGCTATTCATGCAGTGTGTAACAGATGCCCTTGAGAAAATTTATGTGAAAAGGGTGTGTGTGTGCTCGTGTGTCTTTGTGGGTGTGTTGATGTGCCTCTGTGTGTCTCTGCCTGTACCAAAATCTTTGGGTATGGGTTGTACTGTACTACCTTGTTGGCTGTGTGTGTGTTGGGTGTGTGTACATCTGACTTTCAGAATTTGCCTATGGTCACAGGGTAAGCTTACACACACAGATGCAATACATTTTTTCCTACCACTCAGTTTGTGCCCCTTTGCTGATCCCTTTTCAAGCAATCTTTTCAAGCAATTAGGGTGCTCGTACTTTAAACATTCCTAACTCAGTTTGGTGGTTTTATTTCATCTAACATTAAGCAGTAAAGAGCACTTACAATGGGCCTCCATTATTACTCCACTTTTGGCCCAGGGCTCAAGATCGGATCCATATATGTTGGGGTCATTATTAATATGCAGGCTAATTTGTTTTTTTTTTCTTTCAAAATGTTCTTATATATAAATATTTACTATTTCGCTATATTTCTAGAATCTCACATACAGTGAATTACTGTTCAGAGTTATTTTGAAGCTACAAAGGGTCAATTGTTGAGTCTGGGGTGGGGGGAAGGGTTTTGGTAGACCAGAAATGCAAATCCTTATTAATCACACACCTATAAGTGCTATTGTTACAAAACACTAGTTTCATTCATTTTTCAATTGGAAAAGAATTCCTAGATTTTGGTTGAGGACATCTATTGTGTGACAGGTTTTTATTTTCCCAGCTGTAAGCCAGCGAATAAATCAGTTCGTTAGCTGCTTACTACATCCTCAAATGTGTTGAATTGGGTGGATTGAAAGGCCTAATATTAATAATAATAATAAGACCAATTGGGTTAAAAATCTCACTTGGATACTGTTGACCTGATGATGAGTTCATGAAGGCTGTTCTGTAATCATCCTATGATACGTATTTACACTGTGCTCATACTAAACAAACAGACTTTTCAACATAGTACTGTTTCACTTTACTCTTCTACAGGCACAGGTGAAGGTCTACAGGTGTACTGTAATGCTTCAACATCCAAATGTCTGGTGTCACCCAGAAGAGAATTGTTTCCTTTATAAATTTGGTTCTTAACAAGGTTTCTTCTTCATATACCGTTAAGGAGTTTTTATCTGCCACTTTTGCATCTGGTTTGCTTATTAGAAATTTAAATCTTATCTGGACACCTGTTTGTGAACATTTGCATTATTAACAAAGCCATACAAATACAGATATTAGTACTAGTGACAATGGAGTGGTTCTCCTCAGGCCTACAGCATAATATTAATGATTTTCTCTTTTCATCCAGATAATGTGTCAGAGACATGTAAAAAAAAATGCACCTAGAAAATGAATTCTGCAAACGTAAATGAAAATGCTGAGCCACATCATCCCAACACCTGTACTCAGGTGTACATGGTGATAATGCAATGCTTTATGCTTTATTTCTCAAATGAATGTACTCTACTGTAATTACATATAAGAATCAGAGAAAGTATGGCAGTGATTTGTAAAAGAAAAACCGATTTGTTAAAGACACTGTGTTTGGATGTGTAAAAATGCATAGGGTAATTCATGAACCCTTATACTGACCCTCACACTTGGATTCTTTATCTGTTGTTAACTACAGTTCACCTTTGCGCATTTACTCCACTGACAAAACAACTCAGCTCAGACTGCAAGGCATTTTTGCAATGCGTGCAAAGCACTTTACACAGACCCAGGAGGGATGTAAGAGAGGTAGAGCTTCCTCTGTGGGGGAGTAAAGGAAGATCTAACTCCAGCTGAGTGTTAATTGCCCAATTAAACCAATCAGAACTTTCATTAGTAAAGCCAACTTTATAGTTCCAACAGATGCAACCCCAGAAAGCATCCTTCTACCATTTAAAAAAAGAAAGGTCTAAATGAAACTGCAGTTATATTTCCATTCAAGGTTGACAAATCTGTGTATTTGCTAATTGTTATCACCCCTACCAGGGGTTCTAAAAGATTTTGCAGGAAAAGACAAACTTAACATTGCATAGACCTTTCAAACTGTTCAGATATCAGGCTCATTATTTAATTATCTATATTATTTTGGCTATTTATTATAATCATAGATTTTTCACTCACTAAAATATTACCCCAGTATAACACAGTTAATTGAAATGTAAATTTTTTAAATTCAGGATTGCTAGGAAAAAAAAAGTCGAACATTTAATTTGTACCTTTTCGATCGATCAATCGTGCGCCGGGTTTTACATGTAAAATGTATGTAGTCTTACTTTAGACTTACTGTTTACATAAGCATTAGTAAATTCTTAAATCATTAATACACTATATCCACGTTTCTAGTTCCTGAAAGACGGAAAGTACAAAAGATGTACCCCTGAGGGGACCATCCACAGCGTCAAAGTATATTTCAACACGATTCTGAGGTATCTGGTTAATCCCAGTCCAACAGGTTAATGAATAAAACACTTCAATAATACATATATTAACTTCCACCTCCAGACTATGCTTTCTGGACCCCATTTTGAAAATCACTGACACTGTCAGTAATAGTGTGGGTACGAGGTAAAAGTATTCAACTCCACCATCAAGGGTGTTTTGTATGTTTGCTTTGTATATTTCACCTCGAAACATGGGCCATTTGTAGAAGTTTAGAAGTATATAGAGTTTCCACACTATAAAAACTCCATATTTCTGGAATATCTTGAAGAAGAATCGTGTTTGCAAATATTTGTGAAAGACGGATTTCTCGTTTGAAATTGAGATATACTTTTATTCGTCCCACAGTGGGGAAATTTCTCGTTTCTCAATTGCAAGTGCTTTAAAAGCGTACATTTTTGAGCTTATTTGCCACTTTACTTTTCAAAGGTTAGAAAAGCTCAAGGGGGGAAATAATACACTACTCATGGCTGACTAGATTGGGTCATGTTCTAAAGTCAATGAGGGGAAAAATGTCTATGGAGAAAGAAAGAAAGAAAGAAAGAAAGAAAGAAAGAAAGAAAGAAGTTATCAATAATTCTGAAAAGCTTTGTGAAGGCTGAAAAGTGGCTTTGGGGTTGTATCCTACTTTAAGGAAAGGAGGGCGACATTTGATGACACGTCCGCTCGTTTATCTCGAGAGGAATTTCCACGAAGGCCCTTTGGGCGTCAATAACGCGCAACCATTTTCAGTGGCTTTCTCGCACTTCCCTCTTGCGGCCATCTCAATTTTTTTAAGGAGGAAAAAAAACCGGAGGGAGAAATCAAAAGGAGGGAAAGAGAGAGAGAGGAACATAAAAAGGGGGTTATTAATAAAAAATAAAAATGCATGCAAACGAGTGCGGTTTTAACCAGATCCCAAAAAACAACACAGTCTAATGATTTGGTGTTTGATGCTCGTTGCACGCGACCGGGAATGTTTTTTTTTTGGTATCTCAGTTTTTGATTATCTTTCGACAAAAGATAATGGGAGGGTGTTGTTGGGGTGGGGTGGGGGGTGCTGGAGGGACACGCGAGTGCGAAGAAGGAGCAGCTGAAAAGTGCCATCACGGGTTTCATCTTGAATTTCGCTGCCAATATCGACTCGAATGCACAATCCCAGTAGACCAACAGGCACTTTTAACAACTTTTCTTCAATATATACATACAGGGAAAAAAATCTGTCAATGCATCCATGCTTCTGTATTATTATGCATTTTTATCTCAAATAGTATCATGCATTTTGGAACCGCACTCACGGCTACTTATTTAGCAAAAGCACAGCGGGGGCATGCAGCAGCCGGAGCTCATAGTCTCGTGCAAGCTACTATAGAGGTGAGAACAGCCTTAAACAAAGTGGTCCTGCTGGAGCTGCATGCAATCGCAAGCTGGAATAACAGTTTTCACTCAAGTTCTAATAAATTGCATAGGCTAACACATCTGTAATTCGCTTTAATAATGAAGTCGGGCAGGTCGGAGAATTCGCGACATCACTACAGGCTCTAAGTAGGATGCAGGCTCGTGCATGCGACCTTCCAAGACTCCACACAGAAATGGGAGAAATAATAAGCAAACAGACTAATTATGTATTTTATGCACGTTTTTTTTCTCCCGAAGTGATGCATAATAAAACCAAGACTTCACTACGTTTGTTAAAAAAAAAACCAAAAACAGCAAGCCGGATCTTGCACGAGCTCGAACTTCTCAAAAAAAAAAAAAAAAAGTTCGTGCTTATTTTCTCTCCGTCATCCAAACAGCAAGTTGAGGATACTTGTATTTCACTTCTCGAGTTCCTATTTGGGACATGCACAAGGAAAAAAGGGAAAGAGGAGAAGCTCTCTATGGCATGCAACACTCGCTCGAGACATCAGAAATCCAAGTTCAATGACCGATTTGATGATCCATTCCTAACCCGAGCCCTCGTGCACAGCTTAAACAACACTGAAGAACACATAAAGCACCCCATTCTGGTGGCAAGGGCAACACGCACGTACACGACACACACACACACACACACTACACGCTGAACTGCGCCTTGCGCGGTTACATGCATGATACGTATGATGTGCCCTGTAGGGATGCGCGAGCCGCCAATCACCCGTGCACGCCACATAACAAGCCATATATATATATATATATATATATATATATATATATATATAGTATATGTTGCACGAGACCTGGCGTGATTTTTTTTGCCCCAGCATTTACCCCGTATCAGCACTTACAAGTCGGTTATTTGTTGTTGATGAAGCACGGAGCAAACGCAAACGTATCACACGGGGAGTAAAAAAAATACGTGGGGGAAAGAAAAGGGATAAAATAGCAATCGCACGCGCAACATTTGTCGAAACGCGCGAGTACAATGATCGTTCCTAGTGCTCTAAGTGCGCGCGCGGTTTGTCAAAAAAAAAAAAAAGACCGGATAGTTTTTAGGTTTTTCTTTTTAATTCTTATTTTTTTTAATCTAAGATATTTTGCGATGAAAGTGAGACTCAATGTACTTACGGGAGAGGCGGCGAGGAGATTAATGACAAGACACGTCATGATTACGTTTCGCTTGAATTAAATACATTACGAGTTAGGGGGGGAAATGGAAATCGAGGTAGTTGTATACAAGCTTACGACGTTCTTCCCCCCCTCCCTCTTTTTCTCCCTCTCTCTCTCTCTCCTCTCTTCTCCACCTCCCCTCTTCCCTCGTACGTCTCCCTGTCTTTTGCATTTTTTAAAGCTCCATTTATTGTGCATGAGTGAGTGAGAGGGAGGGATGGAGGGAGGGATGGAGGGAATGAGACAACAGTGTGAGCGCCGATGAAGGACAGCAGCAGGTTTGCCATTTTTGCAAGCGTTCTCTCACGTGCACGCCGAAGGAACCGCGTGCAGGTTTGAGTGGCGCGTGCACTTTGGACTCGTCCTGGACACGTTATGACCATGTTGCCAGATCCAATTCTGGGTTGGAACTTTTGACAAAATAAAGCAGGCAGCAGATTAGCCAGGATTAATAATAATAATAATAATAATAATAATAAATAAAATAAATAAACAAACCAATGAATAAATACAATTTTAAAAAGGGCTGACAACTGACAACTTTCAGTCTGACTTTTTGTAGAAAGAAAAGTTGTTTTTGTTGTTTGTTTTTTAAAAGGAGAAATTATAGGTCTGGGGGGAGTTGAGGGAGGGGAGATATGGGGTGAGATGTGCGTTCCTTTAGGCAGGTTTGAAGTCACGTGATTCTGCGCAGGTGCACTAGCTCCACGGTCCGGTCCGGTCCACTCCAACGTGGGTCCACTTCTTATAGACTGGCCAGCATTTATTTTGTATTTATTCATTCGGTTTTTTTTGTTTTTTTTCAAAGCATGCATTTTTTGTGTGCTTTTTAAATACACGACAATGTTAAAGATTCTTGGGCAAATAAAACTTTTCAAAGTATTGCATTTCTAAACATAAAAAAAAAGAAATTTAAGAAAACTTGTGTGTTTTTTACATTGATGCACTTTCCTTTATCAAAGTTATACTGATTCAAGGCTGAAGACATTCCTATATATATATATATATATATATATATATATATATATATATATATATATATATATATATATATATTCTGCACTAATTTATTCCTTTTTCACACTTTAAGATTGCAAAAAAATAAACATGTCTAAAATGGTTGGAAAAAAAAAAGGTCTTTATGAACAAAGTGATAAGAAATGGAGTCTTATGCATTTTAATTGGCCTGATTTACATGTTATAATGAACATTTTCAATTGAAATGTATTCGTTTGACTCGATTTTGGTGAGAAACTTGGTTATACACCACTGTTTGTCATTCTCAGTTCCCTCTGTGCCATTTTACTCAACCCAGCTCGCAACACTTGACATGACGTTCCAAAATGGCCACCTGATTAATAAGCCCAATTCCAAACAGGACAAACAGACAAATAGAGAAACGGGCATCACATGTAGGGAACTCATTCCTATGATCAATTATTACTGTTTAGGAGGTATGCAATGCCATCTGCCTAATATTATATTAATATGTGCACAAACAGGGTTTGTGTATATTGTTGCTTGTCTATTGTTTGTGTGTGTGTGTGTGTGTGTGTGTGTGTGTGTGTGATACAGTAGCATGGCCACCCGCCCCTGACAGCTTTGATTGTTTTTTCCCTTTTTTTTTTGCTCCGCAGCAAAAATGCACCAATTAATATGCAGAGAGTGAGTGAGACAGAGACAAACAGAAAAAATATACATGCAGAGGAGGAGGGAGGGGGGGAAGGAGAGAGAGAGAGAGAGAGAGAGAGAGAGAGAGAGAGGAGGAGGGCATGGGGAGAAAGGAGAGGGACGGATGGTAAGGGAAGATGAAATGAGAGATGATGAAGAACAAGGCGTAAGAGGGAAAGAGTGACAGAGTGAGGTATGGAAACGGTGAGAGTTGGTCTCTGGAAAAGATGTAGAAAAGAGAAAGGGATGGAAAGAGAGAAGGATGGGGTAATGTGAGGGGATCAATACATACATATTTAGTGGGAGATGGAGGGATCGATAGGCACAGGGGGGGAGAGGATGGGGTGAGTAGGCAGAGAAAGAGAGAGATGAGCGGATGGTGAAGGGGTGGAGTGATGTGGCAGTGGGCTGCTGTCTCTTTGTCGCAGTGTCAGGGGTATTGATACTGTAGTATTGCCATGACAATAGCACCACAGCGACGGCCATGACAACTCCGGGGAGCACAATGTGACCACAAAACTGAGGGCACTGAGGCATCACATATAGCTGAGAGATAGACATAGGGGGCAGGTGCACGTCTGGAATTTTAGGGACAGATATATAATACTTGTCAGAAACAATCACATTCTGATCACACATTCCTACAGCGTATTAGACTGAATTTAATTTCAGTCTTATTGCTGAAATACAAAACTACATTTGGGCATACACATTCAGCAAAATAGTACTAAACTGTACCAGTCCTTGTCGCTAGGGTGGTACTGAGGTACACATTTTGTTGGGAACTTTTACCTAGAAACAAATATTTGGATTGATTTAAGGTACCTAAATAAACCATAATATTTTACAGCTATACAGGTACACTGCATGCACCTTTCTGGGCAAAAAGATGCCTACTCGATATACAAAATGTGTACCACTTTTAGAGAAGGAAAAGTACAATTTGGTCCCCTTTTTCCGGAGAATGTACATGCTTTAATGCAATAACGCATGATATTCCCATGCAATTTTACTCGTCATTTTATGATCTACATAGTTCATAGTTTTCAGCACAGTGCATGCTCCCGATGATACAAACGGTCGCTTGTCAGCCTGGAAGTCAGTGTGAGTGGCCACCCCTTTCTCCCAGTATGATCTATAGTACCCTCCCCGCGCCCCTTCCCTCCTTAATATGATGTAAAAAGCTAATCGCATGCAAATGCCTGTTGTCCCGGTAACGGGGGCCGAAAAATCCCTTTGATGTTTCACCCAGCTCATTCTCTCCACGTTCCCCTTTGTTCTGCCGAGTCTCGCTGCTTTGTCAACATACTCTGTCTATTCCTCACTCTTCATTCCTTTTTCCTCTCTATCTTCCCCAATCTTTGACCAATCTCTCCTCTAACTACGTAATATCTCTCTCTATATAATCCCGCAAACTCTCCTTTTTCTTTCCCCTTTTACTCTCTTTATCTCTCGAACTTCTTTGTTCATAACCTTTGCTCTCTACAACATTCAGTCCCTCTCTTGCCCACTCTTCAGATTTCTAGTGAGACAAAAAAACTTCCCAGCTCTCAACCATTCCTCCATGTAGAGTCCCTTTGCACTTTCTATCTCATTCTTTCACTCTTGTTCTCCGTCTCCCCTCTCTGTGCCTCTCTGTCTGAGCCCTCTCACCCCTTCATTACCCATCATCCCATCTACTGTCTTTTGCCCCGTCCTCTCGAAACCCCTTCCTGTTTCGCACTATGTTCTCCCTCCCTACATTCCTCCCCTCCCTTTCGCTCTATCTCTTTCTCCCTTAAATATCTGATCCCCTCTAGTGACCACTCAGCCGATGCCATTTTCATTGTGTCACTAATGTTCCCATATATATATATATATATATATATATATATATATATATATATATATATATATATATATCTATCCCATTTACGCCACAAACTAAAATGGCTGCAACAGACACCCTTGTTCATGTCCAGTTTTAATTCTTGAAGAAAACAAATTAACACTCATCAAGTGCAAAATACACAGCAATATAGCATGCAATTATTAAAACATTAAAACTTATACGAGGCTTTGCATTACCAGAAAAAATTGTAAACATCAATATAATAAGAGTTATAATAAGAAGCTCACAAAAGGCACCTTGTTTCTTTGGTTAATGCTTGTATTTACAGTGAGAATGATGAATCATGCCAAGGTATTTATAGTTATGAAGAGACCTGCTTTAAAAGCCCTGAATTGAACACATTTCCCCACTGTGCAAAGTATATTTGGATTAAGTCTGGCTGTGGGTTTAGCTTCATTCCTCATGTAGCTCGCATGCACACTCATACCACCTCTTATATAAAACAACTTAATAATTCTCTAGATCAAGGGTTTTTTTTTTTTTGGGAGCTTGACTGTTCCAAAATGGATTATGAGTGTTTGGTTAATGTCAGCTCAAACAAAGAGGGATTCAAACTCTTTATGGAGAGTTCTGGAATCCAGTGTCTATACAAGATTACGATTGTGTAAGGTCGAGTAGAATATAATAGAATATAGGAGGGTGGGGTGCACCAATTACATAACTCAAAGATTAAAGCAGAAACTCATTGCATTTCCTCTTATGCAAGCAATCTTTGGATTTGGCTGATGGAGCTGCCATGACAATCAAAGCCAGCTGGATCATAATGCAACTCATAAACAGACAAAGGAAAAATCGACTCTTTTCACACAGTGGGAGAAACTGAGTGAGAGGGTGGTGGATATGTAAATTCATATGGGAGCTATGTGAATTTATATGCAGCTAAATATGGAAGTAGTAACAATAACAATCAGAGCTATGTGGAGAAATCTGTTCAGCTCTCAAGAGTTTGTTTTACTCCAACAGACTCCTTTATATGATGGGGGGGAATTTCAGCTTTACATCGTGTTGTTCAGAGCAATATACAAACATTTCCTAGCACATATTTTTTGCCTGTAAAAGTGCTATTGATCCAAAATGTGCACAGCATCACCACAAATGAGCAAATATTCACTGTCCTGTAAATAGCCCTATGGCCTTAAAATAGGAGACACATTGTTTCCAAAATGCAGTTGCTCATTAACACCACCTATTGGACAAATTCCGGTGTAGGGTTTGCAAAAAACAATTTGTTTAAAAGCCTTTCTGTATTTCTGAAAACAAATTTAAAACACAAGTTAATTCACTCTTATTTGTCACGTCAATTAAAAGTCATGTCACTTGCACTATGCCTACCTTGAATCACACATTTTGCAGCCAGGGATAGAGACCCTCCATGTACAGTCCAACTATATTAATATAAGGCTAATTATCTAAATGCGTACCATAATATTTTGATGTTGTACAGCCATCATGGTTTATTCCATAATGTTTTGATTTCATTTATTTTATAAAAAGCACACTGTGCATATGACATTATTTACAGGACGACTTTTTTAATGGGGTTTGAATTCAAGTCAAAGAAACATTCGAAGAGTCTAATTTTCAATAGAGCACAATTTATATGCAAATGTTAAGGCTACTTTAATGTTTTCCCATAGTATCAAAATTAAAAATGAAAAAAATAAATAACCGACCTCTTGGGTAGGTTTTACAAGAAGAACCATAGCTCTAGATCACTTCGCATAGTTTCATTAGTTTTAAATGTGGTTTGTTCAGGTAATGAAAGAAAAGCTTGACACCTTTAAGCTAATACTTCATTTGTACATGTTTAAATGTTTTTTTCCCCTTTTAAAATAAAACTTTTTTCATAACAAAATACCCACTAGAGAAAGAATATGTATAAGATTAAATGAAAATCACTTATTTACTGGCTGCAACAGCAATTGACTGATATTACTACTGAGCAAATAAGGCTTGTCCAACACTATTTAAAATTAAACACTTTCTATTGTTGCTATTACACATTGGTACAGAAAATGTGATCGGAAAATGCTATCTGTAACGTCTTTTTTGAGAATTTACAGTCTATGAAGTGGGATTGCGTTCTCTTTTTAGCTAGTACCAATATTGGATGTTTCTATAAAAAAAAAAAAAAAATTCATAATAAAGCATTTGACAAGTAACATCAAATCTACAAATAACAGAAAAACATTAGGCCTATACATACAGTTTATAATTTATACTATTCTTTGGTTAAAATTGGAGACCATAAAGCCAATACTGAGGAAGCAAGAAAGCCATAAATACACAGTAACTTATGGTATAATATTGAAGTCGTTCTTGGCAAGCAGCAAATCAGTTGGAGGCAGCAGTGCATGAAAGCCTGAAACACATTACCCTGCTACACGCTCCAGTACCTGGCGATTAGTTGCATACAGAGCAACTGCGAGAGACAGAGCCAAGATGGCCCTGTGAAATGTAGCATGGCTTACTTCAGTATACCATATCATGCTGTAATGTTGCTGACTCATCTTCCAGTCTCTGTTAGTTAAACATTTGTCCAGTTGAATTTCTAATCCAGCAAATTGAAGAGCTAAGATTCTGTTTGGAAGGAAGAGGAGACAGAAATATACGTATATCATATATTTGTAAATCATGACAAATTGTAGATAAAAGATGTTCAAGGCAAATGACACTAACATTTGTGGTTCAGATGGTATTCAAACGGAGGTCGATGGTGATGAGTTCTAAACAAAAATAATTCAAATAATTGACTTGTTAATTAATTTCTTGATTGTGTTTGTGTCTGCAACATCAGATATGCCGTCTAATTGAAAAACATCTAATGTAACAGTCTACAGAGGGTAAAAGGTCTAGATGAGAATGTCTATTGCGACATTTTCATTGGCCCATTTATTATGAAGACCTGTGTGTACCACCTCTAATGCATGCAATAATCCTATAAGCAAATAATCACAGTGGCAATGCATATGCATATGCAGGTCAATAGCTTCTGTCAATGTTCACATGAAACATCATAAAGGAGAAAAATGTGATCTCAGTGATTTGGACAATGGCATTGTTGTTGGTGCCGGACTCAGTAACTCATATAACCATTTTGTACTATCTATGGTGAGTCGAAAAGCATTTTCAAAAGAACAACACATCAAACCTCAAGGTGGATGGGCTACAACAATAAAAGAGCACATCAGGTTCAACAACTGTGAGCCAAGAACAAAAATCTGAGGTAAAAGTGGACACAGGCCCTTTTTTACAAAACAGGACTATTGTCGGGGAAGAGGAATTTGGGCAAAATTTCTGTTGTGACAGTGAAATATGTCAGAATTTGTCATGATTCGGTGGACCCAATTTTCCTTGTGTCAACAGTTCAGGCTGGTGGTGGTTGTGTAATGGTGTGCGGAATATTTTCTTGACACACATAGTGCCCGATCATTCTAATCAAACATTGACTGCCACAGCCTTTCCCTTTATGGCTACATTTTTCCTATACTATAGTGGCTACGTCCAGGATGATGTTACAATGTTGAAATGGATTTCAACTGGTTGCATAAACACGAACAATGAGCTGAATGTACATTAGATGTTTCTGCAGATTTAAATCCTATCTGGATGCTAGATCCGGAGATTTGCAGCAGGAAAAATCTGTACTATTTGGCACAATGACATCAGCACTGACCCACATCTCACAAAAAAAATGTTTTCCACCCAATGTGGAATTTATTCCTCAACGCTGAGGCGAAGGCTGTATTGAGAGCAACATCGCGTCCTACCTAGTTATTACTATGGTTTGCTTAATTAAGGGTTTAGCATATCTTTTAGCAACATATCTTTTAGCATTAAATGTGTCTGTGTTGGTTGTAGATCTCACTTGTGTATGGCCAGTTTGTGCCAAGTCTTTCTTTGGTTCTCTTGCGATAGACGGAGAACCTCCTTCTTTCTGGCTTCCCACTGAGGAAGAGTCTGAACAGCTACTCTGAACTGGCAAAGAGAGAAAGCCAGAGTAAATACAGCTGCTTTCATTTTAGTAGAATTTTATGCTGTGTATATGGAAAACATAACTATTATACAATGTCACTGGAGACACCCTGTGGACATAATGCATATCAGACAGCAATTTTAATACTTGCATCAAACTATTGAAACACAGATAATGTTTGTGTGTATATCTGAGATTCACATTTACACTTATGGCATTCTGAAGCCCCTCATCACTTTTCTAATCGAATACATTTTCTGAAATGTTGAGCATTTCTCAGTTATATTATTCCAACTAGTGTTTACACCCTGAGAAAACCGTATTTAAACACTACTTCTTTACAGAAATGTATACATAGCCGTCATACATTCATCAATCACTGCTTGTTTATGTCATAGTTATGGGAAATTATCGATTTATATTTATACACATTTATACAGAATGAATTATGCCAAAATAATAAGAACAATCCAAGATTTTTCACTTTATAAAACAATTGAAATCTGCTCAAATTAATTGCAAATTATCATACATTATATGGTCCAGCATTTTTTGCTTATATCGATATAGGATTTTATCTATCTCTAATATTGCATCTGTCATATCATTGTGACTGGAATTTATTTTTCAAAAAAATTAGATATTTGTAGATATGTAGATATTTATTTATTTAGTCACAATTGCATGTAAAAATAAGTAACTGTGTGAATGCGTGAGTGTGAGTGTATTTTTGTGGGTGTATATTATACCCCTCTCATTATGGCTGAAACCTGACTCCAGTTCGGATGGTTGCGCTCCAGTCAAATCCAGCAGCAACTTACTGGACACTCCCATACACAGAGATTCCTTCAGACACAGTTCTTTGAAAACACAGACAAAAATATATAATGCTTTTAATAATTCCACATGGACAGCCTAAAGATTTACATCTCAGGAACTAATTAGGGATTCAAATCTCTTAGATATCTAAATTTGCATACACATTTCTGTAATGCTGCTTTTTGTCAAACACAAGATTAATATTTAATTATGATATTCGCTTTTTTATCTTTAGTGACTCACCTCAATTAAATATCTGTATGAACTAATTGTGCATCTACTGTAAGTATATGCCACCGATTTTAGCCCTGACAAATCTTAACTAAGGTGTCAACTTTGTCAAGCTTTGAAATTTGGACATGCATTTAGTGGCTATTGTCATTTTTAGACCGTTTTTGTTATTTCTGGATCCATGGACCTGTAATATGATTAGAGTGGTAAAGCTTCTCTTGCATATACACAGCAATGCGCTGGTCAATGGAGAGATTTATTCACAGAAAGACTCCCATGTGACTGCTTTATGTCGTTGCATGAATGTCAACTTGTGCATTAGGGAAGAATGTGGGCTGTTGCTTTGGTAATTTACTTGGGACAAAAGAAGAATTTGAACCTAAAAATAAGCAATTTCAGTCCATCAGATCTAAGCAGGAAGGCAAACTGATCATGGGTCATGAAGCTTTAATTTGGTTAGCAACCAGAAAAAAAGGAAATAAAAAAAGGAAAATAAATATTTATCAATATTTATTAGACAACCCAAATTCAAACCTTAAACCCCCCCCCTAAAATGGAATGCTGGGTAAAATCCAGAATGCAAGGATTTCTCATCAGATCAAATCTCATAAACCAATGTTTTTCACAATAGAGCATTGAAAATTAAATGTTAATCTGAGAAAATGTACCAATATTTAAGGAAGAAAATATGGTAATTTAAAATTTGATGGCTACAGTACAACACGTCTCAAAAAAAGTTCAGACAGGGCAAAAAAAAGGCTGGAAAAATAAGGGTTCAATCAAAAAGAAACAGCTCGAGGAACATTTTGCAACTAATCAGGTTAATTGGCAACAGGTGACTAAAATAATTGGGTAGAAAAAGAGCATCTTAGAGCGGCAGAGTCTCTCAGAAGTAAAGATGGGCTTCACCAATTTGTGAAAAACTGTCTAAAAAGTGTAGAACAATTTAAGAATATTGTACCTCAATATAAAATTGTGAATACTTGTGAAATCTCTGTGCACAATGGACAAGGGTGAAAACAAGCATGATTCTGTAATGGAAATCACTACATGGGCTCAGAAACACCTCCAGAAATCTTTGTCTGTGAACACAGTCCACCAAGTCATCCACAAATAAAGCTCTATCATGCAACAAAGCAATACGTGAACATGATCCAGAAACACTGCTGTCGTCTTTGGGCCAAAGCTTGTTTAAAATTGGGAAATCGCTATGTGGTCAGGACAAAAAACGAATTTTGTAATTATTTTTGGGAATTGCAGTCCAGACTATTCACCATTTAAAAACATCTGGCACATGATGGAACAAAGAAATACATCAAAGAAGAGCCAGGACTGTTGGGCATTTTGAATCCTGTATCAGACACAAATGGAACAACATTCCTTTTCCAAAACTCCACCAACTGGTCTCCTTAGTTTCCAGATGTACAACATGATGTTTAAATAAGAAGGAATGATACACAGTGGTTAATATGCCCTCATCCCAAATAATAATTGTTGCATACATCGAATTCAGAATGACCTTATTTTTTTCCATAAAATGATAATTTCCTCAGTATAAACTTTGGATATAATTTCTATGTTTTATTGTGAATAAAATATGGATTCATTAAAATTGGGAAATTATTGCATTCTGTTCTTATTTACATTATGCCCAGCATCCCAACTTTTTACAGAATTGGGATTGTACAATATCATCATGTACAATATTTGAAATTCTGCTTATAGCGGTGCAGTCGGATGTTGGATGTTGGATTTAGTCATACCTTCATCAATTATTAAGAGTGATTACATCATTCCATATTAATCCAGCTCTCATATAGACACTTCTCAAAACAAATCAGACTCTACAGCTTCAACTATTATGCTATTTCCATCAATAACTCCACTGTCTCATCATCTCATTGAGTGCAAACTAGTGGATGAATGAAACCTGCCACTGAAGCCTGCTAGTTATCCCTTATGAATATCCCTTAAGTCGAACATTTCAATATTCACGTTTGAGCTTCAGGGTAGCGTTTTTCTTGTTTCATATCTCACCAATTTTCTAAAACTGCATAGAGAATTTATATAATTAAGCTGCCTTATATGATCTGTTAATTACACATAAAACTGGGTCATTAATGACATGCCATAAAAAATACTTTAAGTACTTTTTAATTAAGGGATGTGTGCTTAATTATTTAAATAAAACTTAAGTGGTGAACAATTAAACAGTACTCATTTTAATCACCAATTAAAGCACAACTAAAAATAATTCCTTTTTTCCCACAAACAATATCATAATTGACCGGTTTAAATGTTTTTTAATTAAAATTAAACTTTTTACATTTTTTTCCTTGCACAGTAAAACATTTGAAAAGCCTTTCTGCAGAATAGGAAGTAAATAGAAAGGAGTGACCAAGGTTCAGCATTAATGCCCTACTTTCAGGGCCAAAGAAGCGTTTAAAGAAACATTTCAAAACCACCTGTGTTATGGATGGCGTGTGTCCACAGGAGCTGAGCGATGTCATGCGTCCAAGCTTCTTTGTCCTCCGAAGACGAGGCCTGGAGAGTCAGACAGTATTTGGTGCGAGATGTCTGTCTCACCCAAACCTCAAACTTCAGACCCTCCTCTCCAACACTTTGGGTCAAACCCATCTCTCCTGTCTGAAGCAGAGAGATGTGATAAGTGAGTGTGCTGAAAAAGTGAGGTAACCTTAAAGGTGTGGTTAAAAAAAAGTTAAAATAAAGAAATGGTCAGAAATGATTTGATATTTTTATACTTTTAAACATTTAGCCTTTAAAGCAAAGATGTAGTTGAAATTAACTTGTGCTTTGTGTGTGTGTGTGTGTGTGTGTGTGTGTGTGTGTGTGTGTGTGTGTGTGTGTGTGTGTGTGTGAGTACCTTTATACTGTTTTTAAAGGTGTATGCACTGCAGCCTTGGCTAGACATTTTGTGTTTGGTGAGAATAATGTAATGCTGGTAGAGGAACACCGTCCTGATGCCCGTCTTCTTTCTCCGCCCACCTGGGCACACGCACAGCTCGCCCTGACGCACCAATTCTCCACGTTCTGCCACAGGTATCTGAGACACACACACATATACAAACATTTCCACTATATGCATTAGAGCCTAAAACGTAAAATATGCCATTGCGCTGCGATTGATTAAATACAAACTAAAGCACAGTTGGAGTTTATATAGTCAGAGATAAAGCTGTATCGTTACGTTTTATAACAAGAGAAAGCTGTTTTATTAGGATTGTTAGGAGAAGTTAGACAGTTACAATCGCTGTCTAAATACTAATTTTTTTATGCTATATTTGTTTTCTTTGTTTTAACACTATGTCCTTACCGCGCTAATCACATCCCATTTTAAAGCACAAACACTATAAGCACATTATAGAACACTTTAAGTCTCACCGGACAGCCAGTGATAAGGTCGCTTATCCTCAGGTCCTCCCCATGGCTCTGAGCATGTCTGATAATGGTAAGGGCAGAATCGGGTCCAGGGTTTACCCCTCCCAGTTCCTCAAGGATCTCGCAGTAGTACTGTAGCCTTTGAGTCGGAGCGGCAAGGCATTGAGGGAAGGAGATAGTGGAGAGCACAGAAGAGGTGGCCAGCTTTGCCTAAAAAGAAAAAAAGAAGTGAATGCTAATTAAGAAGCTGAAGGTGGCTCTTTAGGTGATCTCGGAAAGCCTATAGCATCCTGACGTTTGTGTTTCCTTAACAAATATTCTTCGCAATTAACACCAAGTGGTAGCTGCATTATTATAATATGCAGTTGTGCATGCTTCCATGAAACAATGTGTTGAACAAGGATATGCAAAAAAACTGGCTAGACCCTGCCTTTGCATTATATTTCTATGCTCAACAATTTCATTAGCCACCTAGCGGGTGGAAATGGTAATGCGTCAACAAATGTCAAAATGAAGCCAGTGACTGGGCACTCCATTGGACCCATTACAAGACACATGGTGGCAGCTTGGCTTCCAATTACACATTAAAGTAGCTCACCTTGAAGAAGTCGGCAGCTTGGCTGACCAGCAGGGAGTCCGGCTCTGGTTTCATACGGATGTAGTGGGAGTACTGCAGTAATTGATCCCTCTGGGCATTAATGTGTGCCAGTTTGAGTGTTTGTGAAAGAGAGACAGATTTGAATTTAATTTCAGTTAAAAAACATTTGTATACATATTACATGCAATATAGATAATGACTTAAATGTGTATTTATGCATGTTTGTCTTGTATTCAATTCACATTAACTCAGTCACACACTGGGATACCAAACTCATATTCAGCACTGGAATCGGGCACTGGAACACTGGAATAAAATTTTCCTTAAACATTTTTGCAAACTTTAAAAAGTGTCATTTTAAGGAGATTATATACTTATGCAAGCCACTATATTTTATGCTGTGAACATGTATAAAAACACATACCAGGCACATAAGAATATGGCACATCTTGTCTAAACACAGGCCAGCAAGCCCCTGATGATGTGTATAACCTTGCATTGGGCCAATTTATTAATAGGTTTAAACTGTATTGGATTGGATTCTAGTCAGAATAGTGGTATCAAAATTAAGAGAGAAAGATCAGTGCATCATAGGTTCTGGAACTACCGATGTTACTCGTTGACTCCTTGCCTCAGCTATTAGTGAACGACAGAAAGTGTGTGCAAATACAGACATAAATAAACGTACATATTTGCTGAAGCAGTCGGTTTGCTGTAGCGTTTGAGATAGGGCACCCTCAATGGCGGGGAGGAGTAGCTGGGAATGAAAAGTAGCAAGACTGCTCCAGTTGGAGAAGATTGAGTCAGCTTTTCCTCTCAGACTTAGTGGTGTATCAGTACTACCCAGCAGAGGGATGAAAGTTTCCTCCACAGTCTTCAGTAGAGCAACATACTGCCTTTCTGAATTGACCAGCCTACACCACTGGAGATACAACTTACTAAGAAAGGGAAAGACAAAGCGAGAAAGAGACTGTCACAGTAATGTTTATATTAGCAACTGATCTCAGACACAACAAAAGTCCTCACAGGACTACAATCTTAAATGGCGTTGCTTTATAGTCTACTGCAGGAACCTTTAAAAGGAATATTGTATAATCCCACAGAGGAAGGTGTATTTTTACCAACTTGTTTGTCTACGATTGAAAATTAATTGCGTTAATAAATTTAATAATTATTTAAATATTATATAAATATTATATACATTTAAAATTGTAATTTAATGTGTTAAAAAAATTAATAAACAGAGCTTTAGTGTAGCCATAAGGCACTTGGGAGAAAGATACTACATGTCTGTTCTAGGTGGTATTTTGACACCTTGTTAGAAATCCTTGTTTTGAATAGTTTTAATCATGCACTTACTGAATTCAAGACAGATGTGTGCTGTGACTCACCATCTGTCACTGCACACAACCTTGGGGTAGACCTAGACAGCAAAATTCTCCTCTTTCCTTATGTTGCAAACTCTCTTGATCATGGAGGTTTTGGATATGGGTTTTTAGTTTAAAGATATGATTTTTTTTTTTTTTATATTCACAGAGTTTTTTTCCGTTCAGTTTTTTTATTTCAAGACTAGACTACTGCCTTTTATTCCTGGCAGTGCCATCCAACCTGTGGAACTGATCCAGGAATCAGCCTCTCTAAGTTCTCCCACACCACTCCGCTGACACACTTCCTGCACTTCCTTCCTGAAGCTGTCGCCGTAAATAAAAATTTTGTTCTGAAAGATTATTTGTGACACTCTGCTATTGGCCTGTATATATTTGTTTTCAGTGAAACTCTCAAGGCAAAATGTGTAAAAATGTGTTTGCGGGTCTTGCGCTATATTCAGAAATGTTCTCACTGTGGGATAAATAAAAGTATATCTTATCTTATCTTATCTTACAGAGTCTACAACACCACTGTCATATTCAACAAGTACTGAGCATGTATGATAAATAGGAATCCAGCCATTGTAAGGATTGCATGATGAGCACACACAGGAGTTCAAAAATCAGTCTACAAAAGGGATTAAAACACATGCACACCTTTGCGCAGTAGTGCCAGGCCTCTCCCCTGCTGTTTCTCTATCGGTCCGGCCGAGCAACACATGCTGCCTAGTGAGCCCTGTGTGATCTGCCACCTCTTTACTGCTGACCTCCACACCCCTGATCAACACACCGCCTCCTCCTACACCTCCACCAACTTTCTCATCTCTCCATCCTGGTACAGCTGTCGCGATCCCTGCAGTGAGGATAGGTTCAGCTACGGCTTTTCTCCCCAGCCACGACAGGGGAGATGAGCGGCTGCTTACAGCAAGTGGAGCTTCTGCTGGCTTTGGTGCAACTGCAACTGAACGACGGGGTGCGAGCAGGGCTTGGAGGTCAAAACTTGGGTGACGTCTTCGAGGTGGTTTAGGAGGGAGCGGAGCCTCAGTGGGCTAAGAGCGGTAAAGTTAAAGGAAAGCTAGTTTTAATTGCACAAACGGACAATAAAAAAGACTTGAATACTTAAAACTTGTGTTAAAAAAAAACAACAACTCCCAATGTAATTGTGTCTTGTATTAAACATGGTAGGATGTAAAATTTGTCTAAAAAAATGTCATAAAATATAACAAATTCTAAAAAATCAAGTAAAATGCTAAAGATCTGGGTTGTCTTTTAAAAACTGCATAACAATGTGAATTAGAGTTTGAGTGATTTCCAAATAACACAGCTATGATCTGTGATGACGTGTATAATTTAACTATCCAAATTTCACTGCTGAGGGACACATTATCATCTAGTCCTGTTTCCAAAACAATTAAAACCTGAATTGGATATTTGACACTGGCCTTGCTGTCCAAGCAACATTAGGTAATTTCCTGCTCTACTGTGGTGTGGACATATTCAGGTCTAAAGTGTTAACTTAGCAATGCCTGACCCTCTGCCTATGATGAATGAAAATGCTTGTGTCCTTTTCCACTTATGTTTTGTTTTTTCTTTATGCCGCCTTAAACCTTAAAAGTGCAATGTAGCTCTGTTCTCCATTCCAAAATGTCAAAATGCACAGTTTGGTGGACCATAAATCCCCTCCTCAACTCCAGCAACCACTTGGATTTATTCTGCCTTGAGAAACTCTTGGGGATGTGGGTGGCGGCTCTACCTCAAGCATCAGTATAAGCATCTGGTCTTTTCACTTGTATTTATTTATATGCCTTAATGAAATCTAAAATAAGATTCTGAATTCCCTTTGTTTCGGGTTTCCTGTTTTTGGGGATTCCTATTACTACTTTGGGAATTCCTAAGACCATTTTTCTGATGTTTTCTGTGTTTTTAATTTTTTGTTCGTGTTGTGTTTTGATTGGTTTTATAGATTGATAAAGAGTACAGTTCTTTTTCATGTCTTACTAAAACAAATTCTTGTCTTGCCAGTATCGCAAAGAAAAAATATGATAAATATAGAATAATTAAACAGTTCCAGAGACAGAACTGTCTGAAATATTACAAATACAAAACTCACTGTTATACATTTTCTCAACAACTGCTCTCAGACACAAGTAGAATCTACCACTCACACTTTTCTTGCTGGGGTTTAGCAAGTTCTGCAGGAACTTCCCTCCCCCTGCAGACCCTGCAGCTACCTCCTTCTTCTTCTCTTCCCCTATCTTAAGCGTTGAGCAGTTCTGTGGACGAAACAGTGAGGCCAGTGAGCCCCACGACTGCATCCCTCCTTCCCCTCCTCCACCTCCACACCACTCTCCATCTCCTTCTCCCTCTAACTCCCACAAACTAGAGGTACTGGAGACAGACGATTTTGGCACCTGTGCCATGGCCACATTGGGTTCCTGACCCTGGGCAGTGGGCATTCCACGTTCAGCCTGAAGCATGCGGGTCTTGAAGTGCGCTAGCGTGCGTTGGTAACGCTCCAGGGTCTGTGCCCATAGGTCCAACAGAGCACCACCACCAAGCTCAAGGGCCAAAGCTCGTGCATCTTGGAAACGGGATGGAGGGATAGGTGGGAGAAAGGACAGAGGAGAGGAAGGTGGGGAGTGGGGAGAGGACGAAGAGACCACATCGCACCACTGAGAAGCCTGTAATTAGAGGAAGGATTAATATTAGATAAGTGATTTGCCATGGTGATAATATGTGGCTATGTGGTATTTGTGCATGTATTACCTCAGTTAAAGTGGACAGTAGTCTCTGTGTGTTGTCTAGTTGGGTCCAGCAGTCAGACAGGCAGTGAGACATTCCTCTCACTTTCTCCCTGATCGATGGAATTTGTTTGAGAACCGCCATCTGGCCTCCCCATTCCAGTTCGGACCAGCTCTCAACCTCACCCAGCACCACTAATGTCTCGCTGTGAAGTTCCTTCACACACACATACACAAAATGTCATTGCTGTGAAAATGTCTATAATTTCATTATAAGACAGATAAAAACAGACACACATATATACCCACACTCACCATGGCAGATTCCCTGAAGCTTTTGAACTTCTGCTGTTTGAGTGAGAGGCAACTTAGTGAAAGAGGAGGATCCTTAAATTCCTCCAGCTGCTCCTGCACACGATCTATTTCTTTCTCACACTAAAAAAAAAAGAGATTTGCTATCACTTGTTTATTTTTTTAATTTTGTATGATGGTATACAAAAATCAGTTTCACATGATTGGAAATATCCTGAGCACCTTCTCCATTTTGTCCACAAGAGTTGCCAGTCTACTGAGTGCTTCCAGGTCATGACTTCTCTGATTAGAAACACGCACCAGTCGATGGAGTGAATCATCGACGCTGTCATAGAGACTGGAGGTTGCAGCCAAGGCAGCTCTAAATATATGAAACATCAGCAATAGAAATAAAATGACAAAATTATGAAACATATCCAGTATCCAAGAAAGTTGGGTCAAAGCACTAATTTGTCCTGGGACATATGATTCATCAAATATACATGGAAACCTTTAAATGAGTCACAATGTTTTCATTCATTAAATTTAGTCTCTATGGCTACCTGCAGTCTGGGGACCTGTGAGCCAATCTGGATGTTCCATTAGTCAGTCCAGCCAGCCAAGCCCCACCCCGTCTTTGCAGCTCTGTCAACCGTTGGTCGGAGAGAACACCAGTCATCAGCTGCTTGTGCTTTTCAACACTTAGTGGTACAGACTGAAGTGGAAACAAAGTAGGCAAGGGTTTTATTTGACAGCTCATAGACTGTGTGTGCAGAAGTTGTCACAACCCTTGCATTGTTCACAGCTTTCCTGGGTACCTTGAAAACTATAGAACATCTGGAAAATTCAAAGCTACACCACTAGATGGGATACCAGAGCCAAAAGATCTATTCTGGTTTCAAGGCAAGCTGTAAACAGCCTTTTTTTCAAGATGCTGTTAAACATGCTCTTAAACTCTATAAAGCTTTCAGCTGTTGTCATGATAGTTGTCATGAGCTGCATATCAAAAACAAAACAATCGTTTAATGCCAGAAGATGTGCACAAGCGACACTATTAAAAGCAAGTATAAGCTTTCGGAGATCATCTCCATAATACTGAACTGTTTACCATTATTACCACCAATTAGTCTTGCTCGGATATAATCACGCATTACACTCATTCCCCCCTATTTCATGAAGGGCTGCAGATTTATATAGAAACAAATGAATAGAAATACACAAAACTTAGTTTGTGATGTAGAAAATAAGAAAAGAGTGTGGTAGAATAATTTGTGAATGCATTGTATACTGAACATGTAAGATAGTTCTACACTGCAAGATGTTTTACCACATTACCTTAATAAAGTCAGGCAGTGGTTCTGTGCCCATAGATATGAGTGCATCTTCTAACAGAGACATGACACTCCTGCAGCGCTCAGTCAGCTGTTCCAGGCTCTACAGAGAGTTAAAGAAAACCAAACACAGTTTATAAAGTCTTGCTGCATCTATCTATCTATCTATCTATCTATCTATCTATCTATCTATCTATCTATCTATCTATCTATCTATCTATCTATCTATCTATCTATCTATCTATCTATCTATCTTTTGCATTGCATGTTTTGCTGCTATAAAATTGTTTCTAAATGTGTTTTTAACTTGGATAAGTAAGGAAAAATACACGACACAGCAAAATAATTATCAATTGCTGGGTGGTATAATGCAGAATTGTGTAAAAAACCAAAAGCTGTTCTCATTCAAAGTTTGACTGTTTACCTACAAGAGCACATCCTGTTATATCATCACAAGCTATTGGTGCCACGATGTGTTATTGAAGAAACTGCAAAGCCCCCTATCATCCTAACTAAAATATAAATCAAGAGTTACATGCAACTGTTAAAAGTGATGGCACTAAAGACACCTAGTAACAAATGTTAAATGATATGTCACATAAAATGATATCAATAACCATATGAACAATATGGTTATTGCAATATTGCAATACTACCTGCAATACGTACTTTTTTTCTTATCTGTACTTATACATTGCGTTGTGTATATACTGTATACTCCAGTATGTGTCTATTCTTTTATATATTGGCATTTATTTTTTTATTTTTTTATTTGCTGCTGTAACAAAGACTGTGGGACGAATAAAGGTATATCTTATCTTATCTTAACAATGACTTTTTATTTTTATCAGTGTATAAGGAGACCCTGTGAATTAGCTATTAATATAGACACAATAACGTATTAGAACAAGCATGCAAATATAAACCTGTGATTTGTTTTTTCGCTTTTTGACCAATTAGATTTAAAAATTCAAGAGTTGTGGCGCCTGAAAATGGAAAGCTAATTAAAGTTCCGATCACAATCTAACAACAACTACTAAAATGTAAAAAAAATATATAATTATGTTTTTCCTCAAATAGTTTTTTCCTTCACTTATTTACACAAATTTATAAGATATTTGCCATGAATACATTTTTTTTAATACGTCAGTATATACAAATAAAGGAATTCTCACCATTCTGAAGGATAACCAGTCACTATGTGAGTGTTCAAAGTCTCCATCCAACTCTTTGGTCAGCTGCTGTATATCCACATACTGCTGAAGGACTCCGGTTCCTTTTACTGTGTGTACCTGTGTAAATTATAAAGTGACAAATGTAGAATTTTATGTCTTCATTATGTAGCTCATTCTAAATGATCTAATATTAGGATTAGTTTTTTATTTGTTGGTTCATGATATTATTATCATTCAAAGTACCTCTATCCCATTCAAGTTGTGTGGGTTGATTCTTGTTCTTCCCCAATAAGAATGAGAACACAGCCAAGGCCTGCTGGTACCTGAGCCTAAACACACACGTGAACAAGTGTGTACACACATCCATGTACATATAAATTATAATTATATCCTAATAATACAATGTCTCACCTTGAATGACCTCAATGCATCGAAGCAAAGCTCAGAAGGAAAAGCCTGCCTACTGTCCATCAGCACTGTTAAGCCCTTTTCTCTGGCTGCAGGTCTGATTAGGAAAAAGTTCATAAATAACTAAGAAATGTCAGCTCATTATAGACAAGGGTCCTGGACTAATGCCCACATATGGACAAATGTGGATAAAGGGGAAACTCTATAAAAAATGGCAAAATTGTTTTTCAAATGTGGTTATTTTTAGTAACTTTTTTTCGCTTCAGAGGGTATGAGAAAATCAGAGCGCTCTTGTGGTAATCTTTTGATTGTCTCATAAGTCTTGCTCAGAATACTGGAGTTGGTTCAGCTGAAAAATGTAATTGAGAACATTTTCCACTTAATCCAAATTTAGTCTTTCATATAAGACCTATCAGATGTCTTCCATTGTCTATTATTATACAAAAGTAATAAAAAAGTGTCTAATAGATAAAAGTCTAGCTAACACAAAATGTTTTACCATACATTAAAGTGTATATTTATGAATAGGGTTCATTTAATTCCATCTTCACAGATGTAGGGTCCCTAGTTTAAACCCTAAGTTTATGTTACTGTGGGCATGGATTTCCTCCAAGTTTTCAGATTTCCTTCCACTGCCCAAAAACATGCACATAGGAGAATTAGATATTCCAAAATGTGTAAATGTGTATAAGAATAGGTGTTTGCATGCTGCTCCATAATGGACTGTAGTCTCATACAATGTGAATTTCGGCCTTTCAAGCAGATCTGATGAATGTGTTATCATATACATAACCTGCTTTATTATTTTATTATTATATTATTATATTTTTTAGTTATGCCCTATAGTCACCAAACATATTTTTCTTTTTTTTATCAAATACAAATAAAAAATTTACAAATGATCACAAATTCAAAGATTTGATTTTCCCCCAAATGGCTTTTGCTGGCATGTGAGCTTTTCTCTTTTGTAAAATTAAAAAAGCAGTAAAAAGCAGACTAAATATGACCTAAACAACAACAACAAAAAAAAACTGTGAGAATGTCAAAAAGTAACTAGCTTTTGTTTATCGGCAGCACGATTCATATTTTGGATCCCTTTTCTTTCAAAGGTATGTGAATGCAATTAATATACTAAGTTACCTGGTAATGGTGTAATAACAGAATAACAGCTGAACAACATCAATTAAATGAAGACCCTCCTCAGGTACGTGTGCTTCTGTAATAACCAACCCTCGTCCCAGTCTATCCACAGTACCTTCACACATATAAGAAAGAAGGGAGAGTAAGATCAAAAACAACAGACTGGAAACTAGATTGCATTCCTTTCATGATATCCAGTTTACCCGTGAGTATGAACTTTCTGGACTGGAGCAGATCTTCATTCAAATCTCTAAGTAGAAGGGGGGCTTTCAGAGATGGTGCGGTTGACTGGTCAGCGGGTGGTAATGGCACTGTGTCTTTTGATGAATGATCAAGTAAAGCAGTGTCTGATTGAGTCTTTGCATCTATTAAGATTTCTGTTTGGCATTCTGGTTGTTTTCCTGCCAATTGAAAGACAATATGTGATATACTGCAAACAATCTGTGACAAAAACCCTATGAGTTATTGGTTCTGACAAACCTCCAGTTCCTTCAGCAGGGTCTGCTTCATGACCATTCGCCAATTCTTTTACTGTATTTTTACCCTCATCTGAATGGTTGTCTTTGCAGGGAAGCATTTTTGCTGGTGAATCAGATGGTTCAACTTCTTGGCTTGCTTTCTTCTGCCCTTTTGCAGTACTGGGGTCTTCCTTGGTTTTAGGGTTGCTACGACCACCAGATTTGCCCTTCCCTTTCCCCCCCTTAGCTTTCCTCCTTCTCCTAGCAAAGTGAAAAAAAACCCACATAATTACACAATACTATACAGTTATATGTAAACAACATGGCCAAAACTTGGACACTTGACAATGGCCCTCATATAAAAAATCTTGTCCAAAAATTTGCCAAAAATGAAAAGCATGCAATTATATACAATGTATTTGTCTGCTGTAGAATAACATGTTACACCACGTAATACTGTTGTGGAAAAAAAAAGACACAGAATTGACACATAGTAAACAGTAATAAATGATATATGTAAAGGTTGTAGGTGAGCTCAAGCCTATGGAACAATCAGAGGTGGGTAGTAAACTTTTTTATATCACATTTTATATTATATGTATTGTATAACAACAATATATCAGCAGTCCATTTAGTTTATATTAGTACTTTTTAAACATAATCCATTCTCCTTGTAGCCCATTTAGTTTTTCAAAAAGAATACATATAAATTTAAAGAGAATCAATGGTTTTTGTATAACTCAGGCACTAAAGTCTTTTTTAACAAAGTCAATTTTATTTTCACAAATTTACTTATACCTGGGCTGCTTATAGATAATAAGGATAAATTGCTTATATTTTACTTTTTGAAGTAAAATTCCTTTGACTGAAGTACAATTTGCCTACTCTACCCACCTCTGGCGATGTTATACCTGGGTGCTCGAAATCCTCCCACTTTGACATCCTTTCCCTTGGGGCACACACGTTCCTCCAATTTTCCAACTTGCCTTTCACCAGCGATGTTATCAGTACCTGGTTGGGAAAGATTTTTTTCCGGTTTTCTATGTTCATTACATTTTCCTTTCTGGCCCTTAGAGTTTCCAGGGTTTTTGTTTGCTTTTTTTTTATCAATGTGAGAAGAGTCATTGTTTTGAGATGAATCTGTTTGGGTTTTAAGCTTTGCTTTTGATCCGTTAGTCCAATGTCTGCTTAAATCAGACACGCTACTTACAGCTGCTGTTCTATGAGGCAATGTTTCACCTTCAGCCAGTGACTTATCATCATCGAAAACACAGTCTGAGTGGAATCCTTGATCCTGATCTGACTGGTCCGCCGCTAAATTTCCTTTAGTATGAGGGTCTATTTCATTGATATGTTTAATTCTAGAGCTAAGATCACTACTGCTGGCTCTTCCTCTATGGCGCTCTTCCCAGGGTAGTGTGCTTCCAGCTCCTTTCCTCTCCTCACCCACGCCAGGCCTTCTCTCCTTGAATGTACCATCTAAATAAAGGTCACAATCATCCAGTACTGCATCTCCACTACCTTCATCTCTGTCCTGAATGCACTGAGGGAATGGCTGTTTCCCTCTTACCAAATCAATGACTTTAGGTGGGGGTCTAGAGTTGACCGAATCTTTGAGAGCAGCTCCAATGTTTTTTCCGCTATTGTTGCTGTCCCTCCTACGTAAGCTCCCTGTTCGTCCACTGATCTCGGTCTTGGCGTACCCCCAGGCCTTACCCCGCCGAATCCGAATTGCCTTGCTTCGCCTGCACAGAGGCAAACTTTTGGTCTTGCAGATCCCATGCATCTCTAAGTAGCGCTGCTTGGAATCAGTGCCCCCATCGGGACCTCCGCGAGGTTCAAGGAGCTCCACATAATCCCCACATCCATCACTGGCCTGTCTGAGGTGGCGAAGAGAAGAGTCAATGTCAGCCTCATTGCTGTCTGGAGGAAGATCATCCTCTTCATCCCAGGACCATGTGTCAGGATCTCCAGATGTGGAGCACCAGCCCGGACTCCCCGTGTTCGAGGAAAGGTAGTCAAGTTGAGATGCATGTGTGGAAGGATGGTCCAGGTCAGTAGGGTTGTGTAGCAACTTTGGGTAAACAACCTCATCCCAAGGAATACGTACCACTCCATCAGAAGTGGTAACCAGACAAGTATCTAAACCACCTCCACCTGAAAAAAAGAACATATATGATTATTTTCTAGCAAACCAATATAAATATGAAATTTGAAATATATTTGTATTTTTTTCTCTCATTGATTGACTAATTGATATAAAATATTCTGAGGCATCTAGAACAAAATGCAATGTATATAACACGGATGTATATATCCTCAGGTCTCTTTTTTTGATGCCACTAATGACATTCTATGTAGTTACACATTACATACCAAATGAAAGACAACCACGAACTCTTTGTATCTTTCCAGCAAAGTATATTGCTAAAAAAAAATCATGCAGTCTCACAGTGTCCATGGGAGTCTAGAAAAATATATACCGTATTTTCCGGACTATAAGCCACTACTTTTTTCTCACGCTTTGACACTTTAACAATGAAGAGGCTAATTTATAGATTTTTCCTGGGTTTAAAGACAGTGAACAATGACTTTCTTGGTAGGCTACTGTTTAGATACAAGCCATGTTACAGTCACTGTCTTTCATTAAAGCCTGTGTAAAGTTCATTAGTTTCAATGTAGGCACCTGTGGCTTATAGACAGGTGCGGCGTATTTATGTTCAAAATAAAATTTGGGTCCGGAAATTACGGTATACAATTTGGATTAATAAACACTATACTAAGTTTATACCCACTTGCCCAAATACATCAGATGGTGATAATGCTTTTAGGAAATGACTAACTTGAGAACAAAATAAATAAGTGCGTCAATAATATCTGTCCTCCAGGTGGCTAAAAACAAAAAAAAGTGCACTTTAAGTCCACTGATGCACTCAGAGAACAGGATCAGCAAGAAACTGTGCATTCCTTTTTCTAATTGTGGCGCATTCCTCAAACATTTTCCAAGTTCCAGTGACATTATTTAGAATCAGCTGTTTTTAACTTACGTGTTTTTTAATGCTTCCATCACTCCAATTCCTGACCCTCCCTACACCACCCCTCAGCCGAACCTAATATTTACCCTTTAAATTTTGTGGCCTGCATCCAATCTGTGGTTGAAAGCAGATATTCAAACTAATTCCAATATGATAATTGACTTTAAAAGTACTTCACAGCTTTAACGTACAGTAATCAGTTAAAAATAAAGAAACTATTTATTCAGTTTAAACAAGGTAAGAGGGATCATTTTAATTTTAAATGAAAGTGAAGAATTCATTCATATGAGAAAATATTTTGATCTCAAATAACCTTGCATGTGTAGCTGTTGTAACCTTATGTAACTATAGAAATACGTTATCAAACTCACCTTCTCTCTTGCAGCCGCGTTCCTTGTTGACACAGTGCAGCCACTCCGCTGTAAACACGAGAGGGTGCTGGGATTCAGGAACCAGGACCTCCTGGACATTGCGGCCACCCAGAGCTAGACACTTAAGAGCCAGGCGGGGACAGCGTGTGGAGAAAGGCACCACCTGCAGGTAGAAGTCGTTGCTTCGCAAGAGCCTCCAGTCAAGAGTGGACAGCTGGACCACCACCTTCTCCCCCAAACACAGGGGCCAACCCGAGTGCATGAACAAACAGCCCAAATACTGAGACTGAAAAAGAGAGAGTGTAAAACATGGCTACCGAACATCCAAACAGTTTCTTCATTCTCTAGATATATCTTGTTGTTGTTATTTTTTGTTGATTTTTTTTTGCACAATTCCTATTAAAGGTAACCGATTAATCAACCAATAGTTTTCAAAATGGATTCTGGATAATAAACAGTCAAACATAACAGTTAGTGTAAAATAGTACTGAACTTTATTACAAACATAAAAAATAACAAAAAGTAGTGAATCATGAAAATGTAATAAATTAATATTAATTAATCTTCTTCTTTCAGCTGCTCCCATTAGAGGTCACCACAGTGGATCATCCGTCTCCATACCACCTGTCCTCTACATCTGCCTCTTTCAAACCAACTACCTACATGTCTTCTCTCACCACATCCATAAACCTCCTCCTTGGTCTTCCTCTTTTCCTCCTACCTGGTGGCTCCATCCTCAGCATTCTCCTACCAATATACCTCTTCTGAACATTTCCAAACCATCTTAATCTCGCCTCCCTTGCTTTGTCTCTAAAACGTCCCTCTAAATTGGAGTCAGTAATTCGCCTCTAGAGGGCGCTCTTGTAATTACAGCGGACCAGATGCTGGAAGAACTATCTATATGGATTTTTGCTCTACTGTAATTACTATTACTTTGCTAGTTATACAGTACTTACTATACTATTTCAATAAAAAAAATAAGTCATGTTTGAGGAATACAAGTTATGAGAAATTTAGTTTGGAACCAACCAGAAACAGAATATTTTAACACTTTTGTGCATCCTCAGCAGAACTGATCCATCTTTCCATCTTCCTGCTTATGATATTAATCTGAGCAACGTTTTTCAAGTAAGAAGACAACGCTCACTCTTGTTTAGCAACCCACAAGCCAAATTCACCCATCATTACTATTAACATAATGTGGCATCATTCACCATTTCTCTATTTTTGCTTCCTTGTAAAGATCTTTCTCTTTAATTATTATAAGTATCCTAATTTCTGCTTATTTTAATTTTTATTATCTAGATGCATACTCCCCTGCTCTATAAATCTCTATGCCATTTCACACACTCATTAGAACAAATTATATTATGGAACACATAAGCTATACTTTCTTTTTCTTCTTACTCACTTTGTGAGATATAAAAACATATTCCGTGGAAACTTTCCACTTTCCTAGTCATTTTATATGAATCCAACTATTAAGTTTCCTCTACTATGCTCTCTATCTGCCTCAGCGCCTGAGTCCCATTTTCTCAATGCGTGCCTTAGTATTCTGTTTCTTCCTCCCTCCCCCTTTTCTCAATAAATCCTCTGTAGTCCCAGACTCCTCTCACTCTCTCTCTCTTATTCTCTTGTTCTCTTTTGCTGCCTTTTCCCCCCTCTCTTAGCTTCTTTCTCACAGAAGTAGCCCCCTTTCCTTCACCCCCCTTTTCTGCTAGACACACATATGGTAAGAATTACAGTCATGACTCATAGCTCTCGTCCCAGTCGGTTCCTCATAACGACAATGAAAACAGAGCCAGCTGAAAAAGTGTGTGAGTATTTTGGTGTACAAATGAATGAGATAGACTTGTATGTATACTGTACATGTATGTCTTCCATAAGAATGTATATCAGTATGCTTGAGTAAGACACACTAAATATACATTACCATGAATGATAGCAGAGTGTCAAGTATCAAACATTTGCAGAAAGATACAGACAGAGGGAAGAGAGAATGTGGCTCACAAGAACCCCTTCATCCAAATTCAAGTAAGTTTGTGAACATACAGTAGCAGAATGTAGAGAATGTGTAAAGAATATAATGGGACAGCCATTGATATAGAACAGCATATACCAAAAGCATTGTACTCCTCTTATATCACAGCAATTTACCAACAATTACATGGTATTTATTTATTTTAAAATGGCTTATACTGTTTAGACTGCTGTCGTCCACAAGACAAATTAGTTCCTGTTATTTCTTGCATCATGAAACTAAATACATTCCCTTTGCAGACCTTTTTTTTTTTTTTTTTTTGTATGTTATATAGAAACACTGTCCGGAAAAATATACTATTCCAATGTGCTGATGTGGAGACTCGTTGCACCAAAACTGAATACGAGCACCACTACTCAAAATGAATGAGACAATTTACTATTATTAGTCAAGCATGCATACTTACACATGCATGCTGCTGAAGTCTGTGCAGAAGATGTTTGGCTGGGATGAAGAAATCCAGCAGATACCTTAAACTATCATGCTGATAGGTGGACTCCAAGACAGAAAAAACCTGAAGACACACACACAGAAAACTGATTTTTTTAAATAGTATTAGGAAGACCTCCTTCTTGCATCTTTGTTCTCATTAACAACTCATCTACGTCTGCTTGATGCTATAGCAGAAGAAAGTATTTTGAAGTGTGGATATAAACCTGGAGCTAATAAAAAAGATTTTCCAACACGTATTATTTTTTATACTTTTACAGGTTGAGAAAATGAAATGTAATTGTACCATGACATTTTCTGGATATTTAGAATCATGGAATCCCTGAGAAAACCACTGACCTGGGATAGAAGAGGGGGTGCTGTACTCTCAAATGGGGGATAGAGGGAGGAAAGCGCCCCCTGCACACAGTCCTCCACCGCCTCTGAACCCTGGGATAAAGCAAACCAAAATAAAAGCTAAAAATATTATCCATATAAACAAAATGTGGCACGTTATGTCAAACATTACATGTAGAGATTACATTTTCATTGAGTGTGTGTGTGTGTGTGTGTGTGTGTGTGTGTGTGTGTGTGAGAGAGAGAGAGAGAGAGAGGAAGAAAATGCCTGAAAGAGAGAAAATGGAGCAGCTTGTTCATTTCACAAACAGACACAATTTCCTGTTGTGTCTTCCATGGGCTGTCAAAAACTTCCTGGAGGCCAAATAGTTGTAATGAACGTCCAAACAGTTACTCTGACCTTTAAACTCTCTCATCAAAACATAAACACACACACAAACATTCACTCACACACACACTGTCTACATACAAACTTAACAAAACACCTGCAAACAGTGTGTGGCACTTCTCTTTTTTCATGACGGCACAGTTGTCACAGTAACTCAATGTTTTCTCCCTTTTTCCACTGTTCTTCCTCTTTTATTATTTTTACTTTTGCCCACTTCCCTCAGCTCCTCACACTTTTTTGCTCTATTCATCTCTTGCTCCCCCTTAAAAAAATCATCTGACAATAATTACAGTGAGACGTTTTCAAAAAAAAAAAAAAGTATGGGGTTCTAGTGAAGTTCTGTCAGGCAGGTCAGAAAAAGAGCAGCGGGAAAAGTGGGGGGTGGAAAAAAGTGAGGGATGACCAGGGAAAACGGGCCAGGAAAAGAGTGTTTTATACAAGGCCAAGAATGAGTGGGAAGAGAGGAGAAGAAAAACAAATGTTAAGGGGAAAGTGGTAGGAAAGAAAGTAAAAGGGAGACAGAGTAAGCTGAGGACAGCTTGGAGGCAAAACTGTGACCTAATTAGTGAAGTGCATAATATAGTTTTTGTTTTGTCTTGTTTCGTGTTTTGGTCTGAACTTATCAGATTACTGAGCTACGCATCTCAGAACTTTGTAGTAAGTAAAGAGACTGCTGGTTTTCCCATAGTTTGTTCAACAAAATTAGCTTAAACTGAACATAAGACATATCCAAACATGTGTCCACTACTGAGTACTGGTTTTATATTAAGTATTCATAGTCATAGCTAATAATGTTTGAATATGAACATACAATTGTGGAAGCCTTTTACATTTTCCACCCCATAGTTATAAAACCATTGTCTTACTGATCTGCAATAAAGGTTTTTCTGATGTATTGAACAAAGTTCGTTTACTTCCAGAGGTGAAAATAAAAATTCTAATTGGGATTTCATTTTAATTCCACTGAAAAATACTCACTCTACTTCAACATTTATGACCACACCAGATAGATTCTAAAGAATCATAACACAAGACCCATCATCTCTTCATGCTAACATTGGCAGGGAAATGATCCCTGATCAACTCAAGTCAGTTCTCTTCTGTTATTCAAATGTATTATTATGTTACTCGGAAACACAAATCTCTCTGTCCTAAATACTTTACCATACCTCAAACTTTGAAGGAAAAGCTTTACTTTACATTATTAGAAACCACTGGCACTGGAGAACCCTTTTATACAGTAAATGCTAAAATAAATATATGATTACACAAAGAATTATACACAATTTAATCTGTTAAAAAAAGTATGGAGCACATCCACCATTGTAGTCTCTATGTAGTTCGGATGCAATAAATAATTTTACTAGAAATTAAAAGCAAGAATGGAATATAAAGGTTGGGCTATATTAGTTTTTGAAATTAAACTAAATTTTCAGAATGTCAGCAGAATTTACACCAAACAGCCATTACAATAAATTCGCTTTATAGGTGAGGTTTCTAACATGAATTATTTCAGGATACAATAGCACTTTGTAATGGGGTGGGACATATTAAGCACTGACAAGATTATGTGTGGCAAGCAGGAATAATGGGCAAACATAAGGATCTGAGCAACTATGACAAGAGACAAATTGTGATGGCTAGACGACTAGGCTCATGCACATGGTCGACTAGGCTCATGCACATGGTTAGGGAAGGCTGGCTCATTTGGCTCAAGTCTATAAAAGGGCTACAGCAACATAAGTTGCTGAAAAATATAATGGTGTCTATGATGGTGTCAGAAACGAATGTGCATCACAGTTTGCCCGTGTGTGGGGCTGTGTAACCGCAAACCAGCAAACAAGTGCCCATGTTGACCCCTGTCCACTAACAAAGCACTTACAATGAGCATGTGAGCATGAGAACTGTAAGAAAGAGGCCTGGTCTGAGGAATCATAAAGAGAACACACTAGGGTGCACTACAGAAAGAAAGCATGCCAGCTAATACAGTGTGATGTTCTAAGCAATGTTCAGCTAGGAAACCTTGGAAAAAGTAAGGTGGCCCTAATGGCAGTGGCCTCTTCCAGCAGGAAAGTTCTCCCTGGAATAAAATGTTGAAAAATAGTTTGAAGAACATGGCAAAAAAAGTATGTCAAAGTGTACTTGTTGTTGATTTCACCTCCACACTCCCCAGATTTCAATCCAACTGAACATCAGTGTGATGTGCTAGACAAACAAGTCTGATTATGGAGGCCCCATCTTGTAACTTACAGGACTTAAAGAATCTGCTACCAATGTCTTGTTGCCAGATACCACAGCACACATTCAGAGGTCTTACGGACTCTATGCCTTGAATAGTCAGAGGTGTTTTGGCAGTGCACGGGGAACTTACACAATATTAGGCACAATACACATATTATATGTCATATAATATGCTGTGATGCATCTTGAAATTTGTCTTTGTTTATCAGGGATGCACACACAAGAATCTGCAGTCTGAAGCTTAATTCTTTTCACAGTGCTTGATAATTCAGCCTCTGCACAAAGGCCTTCTGTATGTAGGCACACAACTACCAGCACTGTGGCAGACAAAACAAGCCCACCAAAATATGTGCTGGACTCACCAGCTTAAAGACACATCAACATAAAACTGGTGTTTCCTTGGATTGTCTTTGGATGACATTGTTTTTACTGGAATCAGGCTCTATGGTCTGCTGAATCACTCAAAAGGAAGAGAAAGGGGAAAGGCTTAAGATGACAAGGACATGAGACACAGTTGCAAAATTTAGTTTGATATTATAAGTCTAGTATGATATGTATTATGAGGAAATCAGACTTAATTTTCACTGCAATTATCACTTGATCCAGACCTGCATCCAGTAAGTACTGATTACTTTGAAACTAAAAAGAAAATGTATAAATAGGATGAATAAAGGTGGGTTGTGAAGACATAGTTTTCATGGTCATATATTTATCATCGTTAATTTAAATAACTTAAAATGTATATGCTTGAACTTTTCCTTTAAATTTTTATTTATTTAATATATACGATATGAAAATAATGCGCCATAATTTGACCCTGTGAAGGGTCATCACCACACATTTTATTTTAATATATTTATATATATTTTAAGAAAAAAAAAAAAGAAAAAAAGGAAAGAAATCCTATAGAGAGCTGTTGCCCTTTTCCCACAATGTGCACTGTATTTTTCTAGAGCTTTGTGGGCCCTTTGTTTGAGTTGTTTTAGTGCCACTGCATTTTTCAAGATGAATGGTAGACAGGATGACATTGACAAAGGCAGTAATTTGTCATGTGTCTCCTTTGATAGAAGTGCCTTTTAAAAGCTCAGAACAGTTAGAAAGGTTATTGTTATATTATCTCTTTGCCTCAAAAAATTATATAAAATATAGGTTTCATTTAAAGGGTACTTCTAATACAAGAACACCAAATGTTCTAGAAGACCACATAAAACAACTGGTGTGGATGACAGAAGAGTTTTTCCCTGGTGAAGAAAAAACACATTCTCAGCAGATGGCCACATCAAGAACACCATCCAAGAGGTTGAATGTATCGTAGTAAACAGTCAAGAGGATACTTCAATAGAGTAATGTGCAGAGGGTTTACTACAAGATGTGAAGCATTGGTAAGCCTAAAAAACAGGCTTACCAATGCTTTACATCTTGTATTTATTGATGATTTAACTGCAGACAAAAGCAGGTGCATACATCAATATTATCTGCTCAGATTCAGCCAAATACTTGAACCTTAAATGAACTTTATCTTTAACTGGATGGACAATAACCCAAGAGAACAAATGAAATAAACCTTTAAGCCAAAAAAATTAAACTGAATTGAAATAACCTGAGAATGTTTTTGCTTGTTTAAGAGAAATGGCTGTAAGTTTAAGCAGAAACTTTAGACAGCAGCAATAAACTCCCAGCTGAGTTTTAATGGAAGAACCCCAGTGTCTGGTTATGTTGAAATATAAAAAAAGGTCACAACATTAAACATTTTTCCAAATAGGTTTGGTCCCTTTAGGAGATATACAAATATTAAACTGATTCTGTAGAACAAAGCAATTCTCTTTAATTTGCACCAGAATTTCTTTTTTATTGTCATATTTAAAGCTGTATTCCAGTTCTCCAAACTATCACTTGTAAGTTCTAGCTTATGGTTCTATAAACTTATTTTCTAAAGTGATGCTGAAAAGATTCTGACTGACGTCAACAACCATATCAGATGGGTATCATACAAAACACAAAAATTTATTCTATACTTATAAGCTCATCTTATTATTCAGTTATGAACCTAATGTAAATGTTTGTCTAGTATTGATTATTTTGTAATTACACTGAGACTAAGAGAAAAACTTGTGAAATTGCAAAAATTAAGCCAATTCTCAAACTACTTCATGTACAGTTTGGACACTGGACCTCTTTGAGTGTTTAAAGGCTCTGGCATGGAGAAGCTGCTGTTGGATTTGTGATGATCGCAAATGTTAAACTATTTTTTGAGTTGCTCAGTAGCTCCTGGTTCCATAACCTCAAATGACTGTATAAGACTGTAGAAACGACATTACTCATAATCTTACTTTCCAGTGCTCATGTTAGTTCTCACTCTCCAGTGTTCTGTGTTTTTTATAGACTATATTTGCACTCTCGATGTAACCCAAATGAGGATGGGTTCCCCTTTTGAGTCTGGTTCCTCTCAAGGTTTCTTTCTCATAACATCTAAGGGAGTTTTTCTTTGGCCATGGCTGCTCATCAGGGATAAATACACATCCTTCACCTTAACTGTTAAATTCTGTAAAGCTGCTTTGAGACAATGTTCGTTGTGAAAGCGCTTTAGAAATAAACTTGACTTGACTTGAAACTACACGTACAAACTACAAATAAGGAGTTAAGACAAACTAAGAATATTATAAACTCAGATTTGCAAATGTCTTCTTTAATTTATTTTTACTGACTTAAAAGATCTACTTTGACATGTAGTTACTATACAATCATTAAAGATAAAAGTTCAGATCGTTAGTTGTTATTATGCTTGACCCAATTACCCAATTTCAGCTCAGCTTGAGCTGCTGGACATATGGCCTCATATTTATCTTAAGAATACGCTGTTATATTTAATCACTGTGCATATACAATACAAATGGAATGTTTAAAGGCTCTCAATTTGTAAATAATTTAAATCGCTTCTTATAATGTGAATAACATTTTTTTTTTTTTGGTAATGGCCTTATAACCCTTTCCATACGAGCAGCACCTATTGCTTCTCTGAGGTTATGGCTAATGTTTTTTTTTTCTTGCCATGATGTAGACTCACAGCTAAATCCACGAAAACATCATCTGATTTAAAGTAGTTACACTTCTTGATGATTAACTAAACTTGTGAATTTCATTTGTTAACCCCTGACTGTTGATTATGCTCATAATGGTTATAGTAAAATAAAGGAAAACATTTGAAATGGTGTTGTGTTTTTCTTTTTTTGTTACCAAAAAGAATTTAACATAGACATGAATACGGTTGGATTTTATGCATTGATCATACATATTCATCGTTTCTTACATTTGTTTGATATTTGAGAACAGATTATTTTTCATCATAATGTATCTTCTAATTTCTTGGAAACTGAGCTGTTCTCAGGTGTTCTCATGTCTGAATGCATTGCTAGCAAAGAAATATAAAATGCAGGGTGGTCAGTATGTGTATGTGATCTAGCATTCCAGTAGGGTGTGTATGTATAAGGGCTTTCTGCTCTTCCTCTCTTTCCTCTCAACTTCCTCTCTTTCTCTCTAGCCTGCAAGAGTGCAGCTTCTACCGGAAAAGTCTGGAGACCTCCAAACAGACAAAGTACAGAAAAGAGAGAGTAAGGCAGAGAGGCACGCTGAGCCAGCAGTGGAGGAAAATGAGAGGGAAAATAGCAAGGAACAGTTTGATAGAATGCAGATCCAAAAGAAGGAAAAACTGAATTAAGAAACGGCATGGGAAAACTGAAGGATCAACAAGATGCTCTGCTTATTTTTTACGTTATTTGTGCTTTCCTCTGGTACACCATCTTGAGTAATGTTAAACACGAGTTTTAACTTTAGGTTGCTAACGAAAAGTTTTGCTATTAAACAGCATGCTGATTTACCATATTCAAGCCCAAAATAAAGCACATTCACATATCCTCTCTGTGCAGGGGTTTTCCATTTCACACCTCTTCCAAAAAAAAAACTCTGCCTTTCTTCCCTTCTCGTTCTTTCTCTCAATTTCACATCCTCCCTTCTGCATTTCAAATGTGGAAAATGCAGCATCACCCCTACCATCACCATGGCTCTTTGCGTCTCCCAAAATAAAGTGGGCCTCTCTCCCTCCCTGCCCCTTTCTTTGCCAAACTACTCCACCCAGTCCCACACACCAAATGCTGGCTTCACAATTATAACGCTTATTTTGACAGAATTACCTCAAACCCTGTGCCACCTTTTCCTTACAATTTCAGCTTTCTCGGTTTCTCTTCCTTAGCTTTTGTAACCATTAAAATGTGCAGGGTGTTTGTGTGAAAAATTTAACAGTAGCGTGTTTGATTGTGATCTTTAACCAATCTTGTCCATAAATGTTACTTTGCCTTCCTCCAGCATCCAACGATCAAAACAGATCAAATGCATTACCTAACATCCTGCACTGATTTTGCTTAAATAGTTTTATGTCTTTAAAAAATAAATAACATAAGTGACCCATTGGCTTAAATGTCCATTATGCATAAATATAAACAGCTATAAGGATCATATCTTGATATTTCATAACAAATAATGTTACTTATTTACTGGATTACAAGAGTAATGGTACTGTCCATAGGTGGGAATGTAGAAGCGGTAACAATAGTATTGCTTCACATATGCCTGCATCATCGTTGTTAATTATCTTGTTGAGTCTCCAGGAAAGGGATAGTTCTTTAATTAAGATATTGGACTTCTAATCAGAAGGTTGTGAGTTTAAATCTCAACACCACTAAGTTGCCACTGCTGGGACCTTAAGAAAGGCCCTTAACCCTCAACTCTTTGTTGTATAAATGAGATAAGTGTAACTCGCCCTTGATTAGGCAAAATGCTGTCAATTTTCTTTTAACAACATGTGCCAAACTTTTTATCCATCATTTCTTTTCTCAGCCTATTACTCACTCAATTAATCTAATGACTTTTTTGATTGACCCGAAAAAAATCGCACATAGACAGACTGTGCAGGTTTTGGGCAGTTGTAAATAATTGTTTTTATTAATTTTCAAAATGGAAAGCGAATAATAAGAATAAGAAAAACCCAAATTAAATCAAATCAATATTTGGTGTGACCACCCTTCTGCTCACTTTGTACACTTAAAGTCATGGTCATGGATTTTGTAAGATCAGTGTCAGGTGTATGATTAACCAATTATACCAAACAGGTGCTGATAATCATCAATTTCATATGTAGGTTGAAACACAGTCATTACCTGAGCTGTGTAAGTGTCAGAAAACTTGCGGCAGGACACGGTGCATGGCCAGATTATACTGTCAGGAAGCACGGGCGACTAGGTGAGTGGATGGGAGGACCCAAATGCAGGATGCGACAGGGAGTAAGGAAAATACAGGCTTTAATAAAAGTAAGCAAAGCAATGGGGCAAGGCAAAAACAGTCCAAAAACAGTCCAGGGTCAAAACAGGCAAAGACAAAGCAAAAATGGAAAACACAGTCCAAAATTCAGAGAGTCGGCAAACAGAGCAACATAGGCAGAGCAGAAACAAAAACCAATAAACAGTCCAGAGTGCAAAAAAGGTAACTAGGGAGGAAGAGCAGAACATGGATCAGGATCAGGATCAGGAACCAGAGCAGGCAGGGTGGCAGGAGTAATTTCAGGGGCTAGGGAGCCGGTAAAATTATCTGGCCTCGAGCTAAAGTCTTGTGTGTCCTTAAATACCGGAAAGGGCGGGAAAAACGGCAAGATGGCCACCGACCCGAAAGTGCGCTCCGTGTGCCCCAACGATCCTGACAGTAGGAGTCTTAAACTGGTTGAGGAACAGCAAACTCTGCTACTAAGGTGAGGTTGTAAAAGACAGTTTTATGTCACATGTCATACACCATTGCCTGAGCACAGCAACTAGACTGCATCACAAAGTCTCTCCCAGACAAAGGTTTTAAAGAAGACTGGGGTTTCAAGATGTGCTGTTCAAGATATTTTGAAGAAGCACACAACAAGCAATGTCAAGAACCGTAGACACAGTGATCGAAGAGACAGTTAGAAAACTTAATGTACCTTAATGTACATGCTTACTTTCCTTTGACATTTAAAGATGGCCAGCAATGCCATCAGCAAAGAACTGGTGGAAACCAGTGGGACCCAGGTATACCAATCTACTGGTGGAGACCAGTAGACTAAGCCTGGCTAGAAGTGGTCTTAATGGAAAAATTGTGGACCAAAAGCCATGCCTCTGACATGAAAACAAAACTAAGCAACTCAACTGTTTATGAAATCATAGGGACTGAAGTACAGAATAATGGCAGCAGGACTAGACTGATTAGGCAAAATGTTACATATTTGGCTGTAGTAAAAAACGGGTTGTTTGCCAAAGGGCTTTAGATGGGTACAATAATGAGTGTCTGCATTTACATTTACATTTTTTTACATATGCAGCATTTAGCAGATGCCCTTATCCAGAGCGACGTTCAAAAGTGCTTTGAGTCTCTAGCAATGAAGGCAACAGTAAAGCATGGTGGAGGTTCCTTGCAAGATTGAAGCTGCATTTCTGCAAACATATTTGGAAATTTGGTCAACATTAATGGTGTTTCCTAAATGCTAAAAAATACAGGATGATAAATGTATTCTACATTATTATTTATTATTATTTACAACTATGTTCAGCATAGAGAAGATCTGGTAGTCCAGAAAGTGATGATTTATGTCCTGAACTTAATGTTATTGTGTCTGTCTGGGGTAACATGAATAGGCAGAATGATTTTAGGCAGTCTACATCCACAGAAGATCTGTAGTTAGCTGTCAAAGATGTTTGGAATGACCTACCTGCTGAGTTCTTTTAAAAACTGTGTGCAAGGGTAGCTAGAAGAAAATTATGCTTTTTTTGCAGGCAAAGGATGGCCACACCAAATATCGATTTTATCTTCTGTTCATTTACTTTCCATCTTAAAAACTCATAAAAATACTGTTTTCACAACTGCTAAAACATTTGCACAGTACTGTGCATGCATATATATGTGTGTGTGTGTGTGTGTGTGTGTGTGTGTGTATACAGAGTTACACTGAGTAGCTACTGTATTAGATACACTTAGGCCAGGAAGCTTTCATTAGGCATAAAAGCTGTTAATGTGGAAACACAACACAGCAGCCCAAACAATTTTACATCTTCTGATGAGTTACGAATAAGTATAGGCTTAAAAATAATAATTTGTATTAAATAAATGTATTACAGAAAGTACTATTTTGCATCCCAATGAACTACTGAAGTCTCATGGATCTGGGATGGTTTTCCTGGTTGTCTTGAGTGACTGTGACTTTCTGAGAACATCAATTTCTAATTGCTTATACTGAAAAAACATTGTATTGTTTTCTGTGCATTCCATTACACTTTTTATTCATACACAGTGTACAATGCATCCAGAAAGCTTTCACAGCGCTTTACATTTTCCACATTTTGTTACATTACAGCCTTATTCCAAAATGGATTATATTCATTATTTTCCTTAAAATTCTACAAACAATACAAAAAGTTTGTTTGAAATCTTTTTTATAAAAATATAAATAAATAATATCACAAGCATAAATATTCACAGCCTTCGCCTTGACACTCAGGTGCATTCTGTTTGCATTGATCATCCTGAGGTGTTTTTACAACTTGATTGGAGTCCGTCTGTGGAAAATTCAGTTGTTGAGACATGATTTGGAAAGGCACCTGTATATATAATATCCCACATTTAGCAGTGCAAGTCAGAGCACAAACCAAGCCATGAAGTCCAAACATTAGTCTGTATACCTCCGATACAGGATTGCATTGAGGCACAGATCTGGGGAAGGGTACAGAAAATTTTCTGCACTATTGAAGGTCCCAATGAGCACAGTGACCTCCATCATCCATAAATGAAAGAAGTTTTGAACCACCAGAACTCTTCCTAGAGCGGGCCACCCAGCCAAACTAAGCGATCAGGGGAGAAGGTCCTTATTTAAGGAGGTGACCAAGAACCCGGTTGTCACTCTGAAAGAGCTTCGGCATTTCTCTGTTTAGAGAGCAGAACCTTCCATAAAAACAACCATCTCTGCAGCACTCCACCAATCAGTCCACTCCTGAGTAAAAAGAACATGAGTTTGCCAAAAGGCAACTGAAGGACTCTTAGACCATGAGAAACAAAGACTGATCTCTTTATCCTGAATGCCAATCTCCATGTCTGAAAAAAAAAACAGGCACTGCTCATCACCTAGCCAATACAATTACTATAGTGAAGCATGGTGGTGGCAGAATTATGCTGTGAGGATGTTTTTCAGCGGCAGAAACTGGGAGACTAGTCAGGATCGAGGGAACGATGAATGCAGCAATGTACAGAGACATCCTTGAAAACCTGCTCCAGAGCGCTCTGGACCTCAGACTGGGGTGGCAGTTCATCTTCCAACAGGACAACAACCCTAAGCACACAGCCAAGATAACAAAGGAGTGGCTATGGGAAGACTCTGTGAATGTCCCTGAATTGCTCAGCCAGAGCCCAGACTTGAACTTGATTAAACATCTGCAAAGAAGAATGGGAGATACTGCCCAAAAATAGGTGTGCCAAGCTTGTAGCATCATACTCATAAAGACTTGAGGGTGTAATTGGTGCTAATTGTGCTATAACAAAGTATTTAGCAAAGGCTGTGAATACATATGTACATGTGATTTTTCTTTTTCTGATTTTTTTTTAATATATATATTTGCAAAAATGTCAAACATACTTCTTATACGTTGCCGTAATGGGGTATTGTTTATAGAATTTTTAGGAAAAGAATGAATTTTGGAATAAGGTTGTAACATAATAAAATGTGGGAAAAAAAGTGATTTGACTTTCCAGATGCACTGTATATCCAGTAAGAAATCAATAGCACTGAATTACATTTAACATCTATACTTCATCTCAAAGTTCCAGTGAGCTGTGATATGAATCCACTACAAACTACAGCCTTAAACATGTGAAAATTACATGACTGCATTTGTTACTTAATTGAGAGCAAAGTTGATCACAAAGTGCAATCTAAAAGCAATTGCATGAAATTTCCCATGGCCAAAAATGGGGGATTTCCCTCACCAATGACCACATTCCAACTCTTCAAACGAATTTTCTAAGATAGAGATAAGAAAAGGAAATCTGAATCCGAGCAAATGTTTTTCAATTCATGTTGTCCAATGTACAAAACAGGCATTTCAATGCAAAAACAGCAGCAGCAAACAAAAACAAAAATAGTGGAACAATGCAAAACAGGACACATGCAATACATTCTGAAAAAAATAAAAAATGTCTTTCTATCTTTTTCTTTCTTTTTTTTTTTTTGTTTTTTTCTTGTAGAAATTTTTAGGACTGAATTCGCCGTGAAGCACTTACCATGTCTGATCTTTGTGCCTACATGGCAGTTATATTCTCCTTCTTCTCCATGTGATCCAAAACATCAGTATATCCAAAAATTTGGGATTTGTTCTTTTTTTTTTTTTTTTACTGCTCGTATCACCACTTGTCAGTCAGAATTTGTTAAAAAATTGCCAAGGACGAGATCATTGCATGATCTGTTACATGATCATTGCATAATGATTCGTTTCCTTACTTTAAGAGCACTATGTGAGAAGCGCTTGTCCCAAGTCTGTGCCCGGTGTCAGCACTAGGGCTGCGTTGCCAGATCGGATAAAACTCCCTCTTTATATATTTGACTCTAACTCAAAATGATTATAAGCCCACTATTTTATAATAGTGTTACAATTAGATCATAATATAATCCAAACGTTATAATGACTTTGATATAATTTTACATGTTGTTTCTGATGAATGTAAGGGAGGTGATTTTACTTGATTCGAATATTACGAATGAATGCATTACAATGTACTACAACTTTACTAGTTCATTACTACTTTAACAGATTTACACACGTTACACACGTGTTTATAGTGAGAGTTCCAAAAATCCCATATCTGGCAACCCGGCAGTTAGGTCCAACCCCCGGTATTTAGAACAGCAGCGCTATAGAGGCGCAACTACAGCTGCTGATCAGTCCAACTATTCAACATTTCCCTTCTAGAGTCTGTAAACAACGACACACTGTTCAACCACCTACCAATTTTCCTTTGCACACACACACACACACACACACTCACTCACTCACTCACACATTTCCTTAAAAAAGTATATATACCATGGGAAAACTGATTGCTGTAGCTGAATTCCACCCCCCACATGTTTCTACTGTGACTATAACCAAAAGTTAATTTTATCTTTAAAACGTAAGGTTTATTTTGTTCCAAATCAACAAACTGTACTCCAAAATGTACAACCTCAAAAAGAAATATGGATCAGGTTTAGTGTGCATGTTAAACACACTGGCTATTCAAGCCAATAAATGCATTAATGTATTTAAATTTAAGATGTAACCCACATTGTTGCAATGATCTTCCTCCATAAGAATGTCTACATATTTGCAGGGCATTGCATGTTTCTCAAAAACAGTGTAGTGGCGACCTCTGCTGTTCATAAATGTTTTATCAAATTGGAAGTAAAACAGCAGAATAGGTTTTCGTGCTTACTTTTCTGGTAATATACCCCGAGAACTAGGAACACACTTATACATAAAAAGGCATTTTATTCAGTCTGGAGCACTTTATCAAAAAACAATTCACCCAGTGGAATGATTTTGACAGGTGGAAGCAGTGGAGGAGCTTCAACCCTAATTTTAAGAATGCAATAATTTGCAAATCATAAACCCATATTTTATTCACAATAGAACATAGAAAACATATCAAATGTTTAAATTTAGGAAATTTACCATTTTAAGGAAAAGATTATTTAACATGTTGTAACTAATTAGGTTAATTGCCAACAGGTCAGTAAGATGACTGGGTATACAGTGTATCTTAGAAATGCAGAATCTCCAGAAACACCTCAAGAAATCATTGACTGTGAACACAGTTTGCCATGTTATCCACAAATGTTGATTAAATCGGGATGCGTGAACATGATTTAGAAATGCTGCCATACTCTCTGATCCAAAGCTAAAATAAAATGTACTGCAGCAAACTGTTCTGTGGTCAGACGAATTGGAATTTCTTTCTGGAAATGGACACTACATCCTCTGGAATAAAGAGAAGTGGGATCATCTGGCTTGTTATCAGTATTCAGTTCAAAAAGCTCATTTCTGATGGTTTGGGAGTGCATTATTGCCTGTGGAATTGGCAGCTTGGATATTTGGAAATACTCCATCAATGCTGAATGGTATTGCTCCCAAAGTCCAACAGAAAAAAAATCTTCTGCCTCACTTATATTAAGGTCTTACATTCTGTGATGTAACAAGGTAATATGATGCATATAGAAAAACTTAATTTGTGGTGCAAATATACAAGACAAAAGATCAAAAGCAAAACATTAGAGAATTATAATGTGAATTGAGAACAACCATGACAAAAACGAAGAAAATCTGTGGAAAGTGTGGATAGTACAGAAAATCCTGGTAGTGTTTGATTTTATTTGTGTTAAATTTGTGGTTTGATCTGAACAAAACTTTTTACTATCCAAGCCAGTATTTAGTGTTGTAGGTGAATGCAGTGATAAAAAGAAATGTTTAGAAACTAATCAGAGGAGTTTGAAAAGAAATTCTGGACATGTTTAAAATTTGCATAAGGAAAGTACTTTATTAGGTCTTCGGTAAAAATTATTAAATATTTTTTCTTATAATTAACATTCTGATACAAATAGCTGTACATGCTTATGGGAAATTCTTAACAAGTAGGATCTCAATGGGTTAAAAGCATAGTGAATGTCTACACACACACACACACACACACACACATATATATATATATATATATATATATATATATATATATATATATATATATATATATATATATATATATATATATATATTAATAAGGCACATTAATAATTGGTAAATGGCAAATTCCAAAGAGCTATCAAAAAGCATTTGTGCATTTAATACAAACTATTGCACAGTGTTGTTGCATGTTTTCTTATCTGATGCAAGGCTTCAACTTAGATTTATTTACTTATTCAAATAAATGATCCTTTCAATAATATTAAGCCATTTACAGGACATTGTATGGCAAATATGCTTTACAATATGTCACTCTTATGCCAAGACTGACGCACATCATGTCACACACCTCTTCGTTAAGTTTCTGATGTTCTTGTCATGTTTATGTGCTGTAATGTAATCATATAAGATCGATGAAGAGAATTAGGAATATCAGCAGTATCTATTAGAACTGCCAGAAGCATTCTTTTAATATTTCTTGATTATTTTTAATTTCTAGTTTCCAGTTTTGTTTCCTTTGTCCAACGGAGCTGAAATATTGGCAAATGGACATAGGTGGACTTCATCTATAGAGAAAAATTACAGTTAGTTGTTATTTATAGTGTATTTTATATTTCACAGTGACCATACTTCATTTTTTCCTTTTTCATACTTTTGCAAGCATTTCTAGAATTCTGTTTACACTTGTCATTATGGGGTTCTGTGTGTAGATTAATAAAAAAAATAATAATTTGAATGATTGTAGTATCTCTAATTTCTCAGACATTACTGGAGCTTCAAAAGGGATCAGGTTCAGTGGTTAGCAAAGTAGAGCTTTTTTTTTTTTTTTGGTGGGTTTGTGCACACAGAGAAGAAGTCATAAGGAAAATTATCATATACAGTCATGTGAAAAATAAATAATCTTTTTGAATTATATTTATATTTAGCAGTTCTGCTGTTCTGGAGCATTTAAGTGTATATTAACAAAAATGCAGGGAGAAAAGACCTCAATAAAGATCTCAGAGAAGCAATTGTTGCCTACAGAATACAGAACAAAATGACTTTAAGGTATTGCTGCTGAAAATGGTTTTGCATGTTACTTCATGTTTATTACATGGTTTCCATTTTGGCTTGATTTTTGTAAAATTAAATTATGACACGGTGGTATAAGACATAAAAAATCTCTTAATCACACACCTGTTGAAGAACTTCATCCCTCATGGTTGGGTTCTGGAGAGCTTCACTGCTTTTAAACCTTAATTTCAGAAATGCCCTCCTAGTAACAGGCGCCACTAAAAAAGTAAACAATGTTTGTGAAAGTTATGTTTGTAAACAGCTGTTGTGAAACTTATTTTGACCAAAAATTACTGAGTTTGTGAATTGATTATAAAGTGTAACCTAGAACCCCAAAGACTTCCACTTCGCAGAGCACAAGATGGCGGTAAAGATTTGGAATGATGACGTTTACATAACGACCCAACATATTGCAGGTGTAACTTACAGGAGTACTAGAAGTAATGTTAGAGATAACACCACATCTGCAGAAGACAGAAAAAGAATATGAAAGATTTATGTGTATATATATATATATATATATATATATATATATATATATATATATATATATATATATATATATTTGTTTATATGAGTTTGTATACACCTCGTTTAGAGATTTCTTTTTATATATTGTAAATGAATAACGATCATGTATGCAATTATGTAGTTAACAAAGCATGTTAATTTACCCAGGAAAAGTTTAATATTTTTAGTTCTTCAATTCAGTTCTTCATTATTTGCTTTAATGAGAGCTTTGCACACTCTTGGTATTCTCTCACTCAGCCTAACCTGAATAGGTACCTCACCTGAATAGACTTTCCATTAATCTTGAGGTTTTTCCAGAGGTTTTAAATGCTTGTTAGCTGCTTTTTCTCCTATCTCTGGTTCAACTCATCCCAAACCAACTCAATTGGATTAAGATTGGGTAATTGTGGAGGCCAGGTCATTCAATACGCCACTCCATCTCTTTCCTTCTTGAACAAATGGCCCTTACATAACAGAGGTGTGCTTGTGGTCATTGTTCTTTTAAAAAAACAAATTAGCTGTGGTAGCTATTCTGATAAAATAATTTTGAATAAATAACCAACAGAGTCAACAGCAAAGCACCCACACACCATAACACCACCTCCTGAGTAGGAACTTATCATTTAGGAACCGTCCATTCACCCTTTATGTCAGCAGTCATGAAAATAGAGAAGGCAAAAGCATTTTTTTTTAAGTACTGTAAATGAGTCTTTTATCAACAGTTCATGGCGCATGGAACTGCTTCTTTGCAGCACGACATTAAACGACATTTAATGAACAGAGAATGTCGACGTTTGCATTTACGCTGTTTGCGTAGCAAACTTGTCTAGACGATCTATTTTAAGCTGTATTTTAGCAACAGCGCCCTCTATGGTCACAGAATCTGGTGTAACACTGGCAGTGTGTTTCACATATTCTGTGTTGTATTCTGCATTTTTAATTAATACATAATTTCATATGTGTTCTTTTATAGTTTACCTTCAGTATTAATGTACAATGGTGAAATAGTAAGAAAAAGTGTAATGTTACTATATCCCTGCATATAGAAATAACATATTAAAATAAGTACATACATACATACATACATACATACATACATACATACATACAGTGCCCAGATTAAATGAGTTATAAAAATATTTGCTATAATGCATTAGGAAAGTATAAAATAATGAAAAGTATACAAGACTGAAAAAATAATCAACACTAAACTCATGAGTGACATTGATTTCTGTCATTTAAAATCATTCTTATACATTAACATAAAATTTATAAAGTTATATATACACTGGGGGAAATAATTATTTGATCCCCTTTCAAAGGAATAAACAATCTAGAATTTTTATAATAGGGTCTTTTTAACAGAGACAAAACAATAATCCAGAAAAACACATTAAAGAAAGATTAGAAATGAATTTGTATTTGATCAAGTGAAATAAATATTTGATCTCGTACCAACCAGAAAGATATCTGACTCCCAGGGATACAAATTAATCCTGTCCCTTTAGGAAATAACTTCCAATATAGACTTATTATGTGTACAAAAAAAACACCTGTCACAAAATTATTCTCTTCCATTCAAACCTCTCTACCACCATAGAAAAGACCAAAGAGCTGTCAAAGGATGTCAGAGACAAGATTGTAGACCTGCACAAAGCTGGAATGGGCTACAAGACTATTAGATTGTTGCTTTGGCTGTATGTTTTTGGACATTGTCATGCTGGAAGACCCATTCATGACCCATGTTCAGTGATCTGGCTAAGGCCAAAAGGTTCTCACCCAAGATTCTACAGTGCAAAGCCCTTTTCATGTGGTAAAGTTTTCCTGTACCTTTAGCAAAAAAACAGCCCCATTTTTTTGCTCCATTTTTGACAGAGGGGATGGTGTTCTTGGGGTCATATTCTGCATTTCTTTGCCTCCAAACACTGTAAGTCAAGTTGATGCAAGAGAGCTTAATTTTGATCTCATCTGACCACATTCCCAAGCATTCACTGAATCATTTAGGTGTTCATTGGCAAACTTCAGACAGGCCTGTTCATTTGCATTCTTGAGCAGCGGGTCCTCGGTGTGTTGCCAAAAGGTATTCTTGGTGACTGTAGTCTCAGCTCCCTTGAGATCATTAACAAGCTTCTCCTGTGTAATTCAGGACTGATCCCTCACCTTTTTTAGAATCACCCTTACCCCATTAGGTGGGATTTGCATGGAGCTCCAGAGCAAGGGCAACTTATCTTGGTATTTTATATTTATTTTATTTTCTAATTATCATGCCAACAGTGGTTTCTTTCTCACCAAGCTTCTTGCTGATGGTCCTGTAGCCCATTTCATCCTTGTGCAGGTCTACAATCTTGTCCCTAATGTCCTTTGACAGCTCTTTGTTCTTGCCCATAGTGGTGGAGAGATTTGAATAGAAGAGGTTGCTTCTGTAACAGGTGTTGGTATGGGATCAAATACGTATTTCATTTAAGCAAATACACATTAATATACAACCTTTAATTTTTTCCGGATTTCGTTTTTAATATTCTGTACTATAAAATTCTAGACTGTTAATTTCTTTGTAAAGGGAAAAACTCAGCAGGGGATCAAATAATTATTTCCTCCACTGTATATACTGTATGTATGTATATGTGTGTGTGTGTGTGTGTGTGTGTGTGTGTGTGTGTGTATGTGTATATATATATATATGTAGTAGTAAGAAAAATTCACCTGGGGTTATTGTTGCCATTGTTGACTATGGAGCTGCCAATGCAAATCTCAGCACCAATTATCTCTTGTGTACAGCAGTCACTTCTGCCAGTGATGATTACATTGCTAATGTTATAAATTCCCAACAAATCCACCCTCCACCATGGGTTATATTCACCATTTGTTGCAGAACAATGGTAGGAATACAAGTTAGTTTCTTTGCTGCCATCAATAACAGAGTATGAAGTGAACTTGGTTTTGTAAAATGAAGACTGTGCTGCTCTTCCATTTAAGGCGACATTGACTGGAGAGGAGAAGAGAACATATTTATTTATATATTTAAAACATACACAGTGTTTTAAAATGTTTGACTACACTATTCAAAAACTGCTTCTATTTTTTTTTATTTCAGGCAACTATATTCATTAAATAATAAAAGTAGTGTCTAAAACATATCTTTTTCTAACCAATTATTCGGTATGTACACAATTTCTTTAATGACAATGTGCACCCAAGCTGAACATATGCCTGAATATATGTTTAAGTGGAATTATGCATGAGGAAAATCTGACCTTATGTATAAGATGGAAAATATAGAAAATTCACTTTACAAGTAACAGTTTTGCTAGAAACAGCGCAGAATTGTAAATATTATTTATTCACCATATTTACCATATTCACCATAGTTTCTTTGCTTTAAATATTTTAACATTCCAAATCCTTCTGTTTTTTTTAATGATTTAAACAAAATTCTGAATTTCTAGGTGCTCTCAGACTATGGATCCCAGTGGATACTCTATACTCTGTGTGTGTGTGTGTGTGTGTGTGTGTGTGTGTGTGTGTGTGTGTGTGTGTGTGTGTGTGTGCGTGCGCATGCTCTTACCTTGCTGATGTGTAAGTATCCACTGCAATGAAAACATACATATCCCTGTGCAAAAATATATGAGCTAAATATATATACAAATCTAATACATTTGATTATGTGCCTGTTTAGGACTGACATCATAGGAATAATTTTCTATATTTAAGAATACATTTATAAAGTTCAGTTAAAAAATTTTATTTTTAGAAGATAAATCATTCTTGGATTTTTTATATACATTGAACACTTGTTTACCTAAAGTAAGAAACATGGTTCTTTGTGAATTCTCCATTTTCTATTAAAATAGAAAGATAACAAATTTAGATTATTTATGCAATAATACTCAAGTAAGGTAAAGAAATTTTGCATTACATTTTAGAAATTGCTTTATATAGAAAATATACTGTATAACGTTCATTTAAATAAAGACTCAGATTAGCGAGATTACTTACATTACCATAGATAGATAGTCACCTCTTTGACAATTGTAAACTCTAAGGTGTCCACTTAAGGTTTTGTTAAATTATTTTCTAATTTGTTTAAAAGGCAAATGCACATTGCGTGTTTCAAATGTAAATAGGTTTAAATAAGATGACAGTCTCTAACAAAAGTGAAAAAAATATTAAGCAAAAGGTTACATTTATAGAAATACATAACACAAGGAAAGACTTTGTCAGATTTATTTTTATATTTAATTCTCATTTGAAACAAAAAATATAGAAAGTAATGGAAATGTTTGTACGAAAAATAATTGGTTCCAACAACAGCATTTGGTTTTAAAACAACAAATCTTGATCATCAATCATCTTAACATTAAAGAAAACAATGGAAAGATTTAGTGGGACATTAAGGTCTAACTATATCAGGCTTTATCCAAAATGACAATGGATTCATTATTCAATTTATGATAACTCCTCTGCAAATGGGTTGATTATCCATTTGGTCTGCAATATACAGTATTAGAAATGGGACAAATATTGATAACATTTCAAATAGATCTGTCAATATGTGCAGATGTTGGGTTAAAAAATGCTCTTTAGAAAGTTAATTAGACAACAGTATAATATTCATGCAGGATATTATTCATGTGTCAGTAATATTCATTAGCACAAGAAAACAATACATTGCATTTTTTTTTTTTTTATGTTTACATTTTTTTTTACTTGCTTTTGCTTTAACACTGTGTAAAGTGCCTGAATCCAGTTCCAAAGGTTCTGTGTTTGTTTTGTTTTTTTTACAAATTTGTTTATGGAAAAAAACAGTATTTTGCATGAATTTTGCATTAGGCTATTCAAAGCTCCTGCAGTACCAGATCTTAAATGTGTTTACAGAATATAATGAAAAAATATAATGAAAAAAAACTAAGCTCATTCATGTTGTAGCAGCACAATACATCAAACATGCAGATAAAGATAAGAACATCAGTAATGATTTACATCACTTATCAGAATGTTGATAAATGTAATCTCAGTGATGTTGATATGGTGTCTGGTGCGATATGTGCTGGTTTTAAAATATTCTTTTAGTAAAAACATTTTATTAAGAAAAGCATTGGCCGGACTTTTTCGATTTAAGAAAAAGGCTGTGGTGGTGATCATTCTATACAACTGTGGTTAGAAGAAATGTATCTTAAAACATTCAATGTGTCAAAACAAATGACAACAACCAAATTAGATTAAAATCCTGACTGACGGCCAGGAACAGATGTTTATAGTGTACATGAACTCACTGAAACTGGAAAAGCATGGCCTGATTTAAATAATCTTATTTCAATAATGAAATGTAGGGAGGAGAATTTTAATACCATTAAATTTTGAAGGACCCTGTGGAATCCATCCCATGCGAAAGCGCTGTTTTGAGAGCATAGTATTAGTATGGTGTTCTAATGTTGCCAGTAAACCTATTTAGATAAGCTAATATCAGATACTTTGAGTGCTTTGAGCAAACACAAAATATATGCAAAATACTTTTACAGAACTCTGTGTATGTGTGTGTGTGTGTGTGTGTGTGTGTGTGTGTGTGTGTGTGTGTGTGTGAATAGAGAGACTGTCACTTGACACATCCTCTTTGCCACCTTTATAAAAAAAAAAAAAAAAGAAAACCTTTCCACCAAATGTCAGTGACTAGGTAAAGAAACCTTAATGCACTAAGGCTATAGTAAATACTGTTAATTTTTATCAGTGTGGTTATTATTGCTTGTTTTACCAAGTAGTGTGTATCTTCTTCACTGCATTACTGCCAAATATATCGTGTGGGGTACAGTATGTGCATGATTGTTTCAAAATTTTCTGATAGAAGAATGTCAGAAAAGTAAATGATGATGTATGGATGCCAGGTCTGCTGTTTCTGGCTCTCTGCTATCCAATCGTAGATGGAGCCCCCTGTCAATCAAAATTAAATGGCTCAGAAAGGGACCAATTTAGAGCAGGAACCTGACTATAAGGAGTGACTTTTAGTTTAAAGGCAGCACCCTGAAGCCCTTGTGTCAGAAGTCTGTTAGAAGCCTGTTTGTTGGCCTTGGTGGCATTTTTTGGCCTTTCTGTCAAATATTAGCTCACTTGGGTTAAAACAGGTAAGACTGTGTGCACACCAACATTTTACCATCTCTAGACAACCTAGTAAGAGTAAGAAGGCAGGTGCCCATGTATTTTTGCTAGCATAGCCTGGTGCAGTCAGCTAGCTTGTTTGCTGGTTTTTTTTTAGGTTAGGTACTTAAAAGAATACAGCCTAGAGTAGTTTATTTTCCTTATGTTCATATTATGGGCACTGCCAACATACTCTTGTCTGTGTGAGTATAGTTTTCCTTGTTGTGTTCTTTTATCATTTATTATTTTGTTTGTCATTCATTTTTGCACTTGATCATTCGAAGTAATAACAAAAGTAATAACAATACCTCTAGTCCTAGTATATTTACCATTATGAATTATGAATTAAATTGTTACTGCTCCTGCACTCCCTCTAGCCACTGTGGGAGTGTAACAAATGCCTTTTAATTAACAATAAACTAAATATGCAATTTAATAGAACAACTTTAAGATATTGTTTAGACTGTTTTTTTTCACACACACAAGTTACAATTCTAATATACATGTTTTGTCACATCTTGCTGACCCTATATAACATATTGTAACTTTTTCCCTCTTTTTTTATACAATTTTACCAATGCAACCTACTGCAAACACTGCATTATATACACTGTATGCAATTAAACTATGAATAATGACATAACACTGTATACTCAAAGCATCTCAAAAGGGACTACTCAAAGGGACTTCCGGATCCTCCGCTGAGCCTTTCATCACTGCTGTCTGCCTCTTCCCCTCTCCCCCTATCCCCCTACCCCGGAAACAGGGGCCGATTCCCTCGAAGCCGGTGGCGCGGCCACGAGCCCCTCCCTCTTCCGTTTCCGTTTCCTCTCCCTCTGGTTTTTCTCACAGATCTGTGCCTCTATCTCCACAGGTGGGTGAGGCATCTCGCGCGGGGGCGGAGTGGAAGCCTGGGCCGGTCTGTTGGCGCTGCGGGGAGCCGGGACATTTCCTGGACCAGTGTCCTGTTATGGATGTGAGGGTGTCGGTTCGGATCCCCGAGGTGCCACAGGCTGCAGCCGATCAAGCGGGAACATACCGCATACCAGTGAGGGGGTACACACCAGGCATTGCTGGACTCGGGCTGCGAACAGACCGCTATCCACCAAAGCCTGGTGCGGTGCGAGGTATTGGACGCGGCACGTCGGGTGAAGGTGAGGTGTGTGCACAGGGATGTTCACGAATATGCGGTGGTGGTCATTTCGGTTCGCTTCGGGGAAGAAAACCATAGAGTGGAGGCGGCGGTTAGTCCCCGCCTCCCCCATCTGCTGATCTTGGGCACAAACTAGTCCGCGTTTTCGCGCTTACTTCGGGAAGTGTGCGCGGATGGGACATGTGCTTCAGGGAAGCCGAGCGGGACGTGCGTTGTGTTGGCTGGGGAGGCGGCGTCGGAAATTCGACCCCTGCCCCTGATCGAGGTCCTGTTCGAGAGAATCGGTATGAACCTTATCGGTCCATTAGAGCGAACCGCGCGCGGCCATCGTTTCGCGTTAGTCATAGTAGATTATGCGATGCAATACCCGGAAGCCGTGCCTCTCCGCAGCATCACCGCGTGTATCATTGCTAAAGCACTTTTTCGCGTCATCTCCCGTGTCGGGATACCGAAAGAGATCCTAACCGACAAGGGCATGGCGTTTATGTCACGGATGCTTCGTGAACTGTACGAGCTGTTGGGGATTAAAGCGATTCGCACCAGCGTTTATCATCCGCAAACCGACAATCTGGTGGAGCACTTTAATAGGACGCTGAAGAGCATGATCTGAAATTTCGTACAGGGGGACGCACGGAATTAGGATAAATGGCTCAAGCCCTTGTTGTTCGCAGTACAAGAGGTCCCACAAGCCTTCACGGGGTTTTCCCCATTTGAATTGCTTTACGGCCGTAAGCCGCGCGGAGTACTAGACGTGCTTCGGGAAAATTGGGAGGAGGGACCTTCGAGCGCAAAGAACGAAATCCAATACGTCCTGGACCTGAGAGCAAAACTCCATTCATTGGGACAATTAACCTTGAAGTATTTGCTACAGGCACAGGAACGGCAAACCCGGCTGTACGACAAGGGCGAGCAGCTTCGGCATTTCACACCATTTCGTTCTGCTACCCACGTCGAGCTCTAAATTACTCGCCAAGTGGCAAGGGTCTTTCGTGGTTACACGGCGGGTGGGGGATGTTGACTATGAGGTGCAGCGCACGGACAGGGGCGGGGCGCTCCAGGTGTACCACCTCAGTCTCCTGAAACCGTGGAACGAGGCGGTGCCTGTGTCTCTAGTGACAGTGATCCCTGAGAGGGAGGAGCTGGGACCGGAGGTAAGACCGAAAACCGTGTCAGAACCCGCCTCGGTCCAGAGTCTGTGGAGACCACCTCTCGCCGTCGCAGAGAGCACAGGTTGCAGAATTACAGCAAGAGTTTGCGGACGTGTTCTCTCCCCTACCTGGGCGAACGAATCTCATAGAACACCATATCGAGACATCTCCCGGGGTCGTGGTGCGCAGTCGCCCGTACCGCCTGCCCGAACACAAAAAGAACGTGGTACGGGAGGAACTTCAGGCAATGCTCGACATGGGGGTGGTCGAGGAGTCCCACAGCAACTGGAGCAGCCCGGTGGTCTTGGTTCCCAAGCCTGACAGGTCGGTTCGGTTCTGTGTGGACTATCGTAAGGTCAACGCGGTGTCTAAATTCGACGCATATCCAATGCCTCGCATGGACAAGCTGCTTGATCGGTTAGGTGCGGCTCGCTTTTATTCGACACTGGATTTAACCAAGGGATATTGGCAGATCCCCTTGACGCCAATATCCCGGGAAAAAACGGCTTTCTCCACTCCGTTTGGTTTACACCAGTTCGTCATACTTCCGTTCGGTTTGTTCGGAGCCCCGGCGACTTTTCAACGTCTGATGGACCGGATTCTCTGTCCGCACAACGGTTACGCCACTGCGTATCTAGATGATATTGTCATTTATAGCAATGACCGGCAGCAGCATCTGCAACATCTCAGGGCGGTCCTGCGGACCTTGAGACGGGCAGGGGTCACGGTGAACCCGAAGAAGTGTGCGATTGGGCGGGTGGAGGTACGGTATCTGGGTTTCCACTTGGGTCATGGGCAGGTGCGTCCCCAGATTGACAAGACGGCAGCGATTGCGGCCTGTCCGAGACCTAAGACCAAAAAGGAGGTGAGACGGTTCCTGGGGCTGGCGAACTATTACAGGAGATTCATCCCTATGTGAGCGCTGTGCGACCAGACACCAGTGTGACAAATAAACAATATATTGAGTAAAGAACGGCTGTGACGCCTGTGAACCGACCTGTTGTGGCTGTCCTTTTTCCTCCCTCCCACTCGCTCTCCCACAACAATATTTAAACAAAGTCCTTCAAGTGTGTCTTTCGGTTTCATGACTATTTTGCCGCATCTAGTTTTCACGACGCTGTCGCTAGCATCTGATTGGTGTGTATTGTGCATGACTCTGGTACTGTCTTTGAATGTCCCTTATCCATATGAAATATCTGATTAGTTGGATCAATATTAGACTTAGTCTGATTACTCTGATCTGATTGGAAATAAACTTGACTTGACTTGATCAAACTTGACACTTGTGTTTAAGTCTGCCCTCTGTGGTCCTCCAGGCACAGTCCTGAGATGTTTTCGATTTCTTCGTACAACAGTTCAATTTTTTAGCTTGACAGTGTATGATCTGTTGTTGGCTATTCTTTTAACCTTTGCCAGCATCCAGTGTGCTCTGTGTTTCATGTCCAACTGAACTCTTACATGTTCTCCTTTCTGCAGAGCTCTAAGATCTTTTGCTCCTCACTTGTAGTAGACTGTTTGCATTGTTGGTCTTTTACAGCATGTTCTGTACAGCTGACTTAAAGAAAGGCTGTTATGTGTCGGCAATAATGTCTTAGTTCTCCTGCTAATGATTCTTTGGGTGGGACTGGTACTGAATCCCTGAGACAGAGTGTTCCTGTGCTCTAGAATAGCCAGGGATGGATCACTTTGCTATTTTTCCCATGAGCTGTTTGGCCAATTTTACTGCAGACACGGCTTTGCCATTGCTTTGCGTGTATGCTGGAGAATATGTCACATGCCTATATTCCCATGCTGTGCTGAACTGTTTAAATTCCTGAGAGCTGTATTCTTCAAAAGTGCTGCAACCAGTCCTGTCTCTGAGGAGTCACACTGAAGAACCAGGTTGTCATCTGGATTGTAGTACTTTAAAACAGATTCTCAGGTGCAATCATTTGTTTCAATTTGTTGAATGCTACTTCCTGTACTTTAGTCCACTCCCAAACCGTGTCTTTGTGTCAGTTGTTTCAATGTGTCACAACTGTGTGATTTGTATGCACAAAATTTAGACAAATAGCTTACCATACCTAATAATCTCTGCAGTCCCTTAACATCTGAAGGTCTGGGCATCTCCACTATGGCTCTTACCTTCTCTGGGTCAATCTATAGTCCTTCAGAAGTCAGTCTGTATCGAAATGCATGGCACTTCTATTTGTCTTAGCTTGAATTTGTAAAAGTTTAGTTTGATGTTTCTGTTTTTACAACGGTTCAGCAGTTGTCTTTCTCAGCTACCTCATCATTGTCACCTTCATCACAGACAAGGATGTCAACTGCTTTTATCCGGATTCCTGAAAACCCCTCCAATGCATAAGTCAACCTGTGTTTGAACAATTCTGCAGCCGGGCTGATCCCAATGAGCATTCTAATCCATCTATACCTGCCACCAGTGTTGGGCAGTAACGCGTTACCGGTAACGCGTTACTTTTGACAGTAACTATTACTGTAACACGTTACTTTTAAAAATAAAGTAATTTCGGTACCGTTACCGTATGGTGCGTTACCCATTACTTTATTAAATTAATTAATTTCGGCTGAAGTGTAGACTACAGCATAACTTGCTTACAGCAGTGTCGCATTGTAGGATTGGTGGATAAACCACTGTAAACACGAAGAAGACGCATTGTAGGATTGGTGGATTACCCTCTGTAAACACAAAAAAGACGCGCTGTGGGCGTGTCTCCGGTTTTTCAGGTCTGTGCAGCAGTAATGGCTAGTCGAGGCGAGAGCAAGACGAGTTTCTCAAAGTGGAAATATGTTTATTATTTCACTTTAGTTGAGTATAAAGACAAAAACTTTTAAGTCAAATGTAAGCTGTGTCTTTCTGGTTCGAAGCTCGTATTTACTGCGATAAACAACAACTCCAATCTGTTGAAGCGGCTTCAGGACCTCCATGCTAGAAGCTAGAAGCTAACCTGGTGTTCTGTTCTACATTGTTGATAGTTTTCATACTTCAGCTGTGAAAGGAACATGTTTAAGAGTTCAACACAACAGCAGAAGCCACTTTAGTTTTTGATTGTGAATATATTATTCAGCTTGTTTTGTTATTTATTTCAGAAATCCTTGTGATATATTCAGTTTGTGCTGGTCTGACTTAAATAAAATAGTGTTTGAAAATTACTTTGTGTTTAAGTCAGTTTTGTGTTTGTAGACCATAACACATAAAAGGGCATTAATGGGAACATTAAAGAACATTCTTTAAAAAAGTAACTAAAAAGTTACTTTTAACAGTAACACATTACTTTTTGGTGTAAGTAATCAACAAAGTAATTGAGTTACTTTTTGAATGTAGTAACGAGTAACTGTAACTTGTTATTATTTTTTAGTAACGAGCACAACACTGCCTGCCACATGGCATTGCAAAGGTAGTGAGATAGCTTGACTCTTGTAAAAGCCTTATGTGCCCGAACCTGTCCTTCATATCACACACGGTAAAGGCTCCCGCTTTTGTCAGATCCGGTAGAACATCATCTATGGTGGGCAAGGGAAAGTGTTGACACCTCAGTGCTTTGATTAGTCATCTTGGGTCAATACAAATTCTTAGTTTTCCCTATGATTTTTTTACCACCACCATGCTGAAAATCCAGCCCGTGCTTTTTTCTACATGAGCTATGATGCCTTTCTCTACCAGGCTTCCCAGCTCATCTGTTAGATATTTCATCTTCAATTTGTAAGCCTTACCGGTTTAATTGCAAGATCCTCTTCTAGGTTAGGTCCAACCATCAGTCTCCTTCAAATACATCAGCATACTCCCTATGCATGTCACTCTTGTCCCATGGTTCCTTTTCTTTGTGTCTATCTGTGGTAACAATATCATCAATTGCCATAATATTTTTATGCTGTATTCTTACCAGATCCATTGCTTGTAAGGCCTTGTTTCCCAGCAGAGGCATTGACTTGCTTTCCTCCACTACAATAGCTTCCTGCCAGTAGAGTTTTATGTTTCTTGGGTTTAATATTTTTATTCTGCATTTTGGTAAAGGTTTTAGGGTGCTCTTATTATTATACATGACCAGGACCTATTTAGTCTTTTCCGTCACTGTATCCGTGTGTAACAGCAGAATGGGATTTACTGGTCTTTCTCCTTGCAGCATGGATGCAAACAGTTGGTTTTCCTGCTTTTCCTCCCTCTTTTGTAAACTAAGGCTTAGGATTTACTAAAACAGTTCCTCTTACATTTCTGCTTCACAGTGTATGTCTTTTCTCTTAGTCTCTTTTGTTTTGCATGTGGTTGCAGAATGGTTCAGCTTGCCAGATTTACGGCACTGCTTTCCATAAGATGGGTAACTCTGTTTTTTTATTATACTCATAATATTTTGCACAGAATTTACAACTAGTTCCAGAAGTTTGTTTGGCACCCTCAGCTTGTTTAACTCTTCATACTGCGTGCACTTCCTCAGCATTCTGTCCCTTAATTTTTATCATATTCTATTTTGACAGTTCTGATGCTCTACATATCCTTACGCATTTCTCAATTGTCAGGTCCGACTCTCTTAAAAGACGTTCCCTCACCTGTAAGTTCTGTATGCCACAAACAAGTTCTGTCTCCAATCAGAGAGTTTCTAACCGATCTAAAATTACACGTGTCTGCCAGCACTTTCAAAACAGAAATGTATTTATCAATCATTTTGCTTGAGTTCTAATTTCTGGAGAAAATTTTTTTACTTTTATGCACGTTGCATTCCGGTCAAAATTCACTGGCGGCCTCAATCCGGATGCACACTCCATGATCGGCACTCGTCTCCTTCCATTGCTTTCTCCATAGCAACTTAACTCAGTCTCTCGCTTTCTTCTGTTAATTTACTGCCACAATGTTTTATGCGTAGTTCACTCTGTTTATCAACTATCACTTAAAAACAAAGGAATCTCAGGCACACAGAAAAAATACACGCTTTTTATAAAGGAAATACACGTATTTCCTTTACTTCACATGCTGGCACATACCAATGATATCACACACAACTTACAGTTCCACCATACATACAATATATATATACATTGTATGACAAGATATGCTTATGCAATATTTCCAGGAAGAGTACGGAACTGGATCAAAGAATCTACAGCACTTTGATTGACTGTATTGTTTAGCGTTTGTCTGGGCTTGTGAAAGAAGATTGCGTTACCATTTTGCTAAATGCAGCTGGGCACCAATGGATGATTTGGCACTTATTAGGAGTAGTAACTTACTCAAATAATCTGGCTTTTCAGAGATCTGTTGGTTGTTGTTGTTTGTCAGTGTGCCTGTCTGTGAAGTTATGTTGTTTCATACTTTTGTTGGTATTATTGCAACAAAATAAATGTATATTGACACTAGACTGTCAGGGCCAGGGTTAAAACTGGAGTCGACTGAGTGATAGGCAGGAGCTCTAGCAGTCTGTCACAGGAAGGTATGTGAACCCAAATGCATGTCTTTACTTTAGAATCCAAAAAATGAGACCATCAAAAATAAATACCAAAATCTAAGGAAAAATCTTATACAAAGTCTCTCTCAGGTAATGGCAAAAAAAGACAGAAAAAGCACAGCAAAAAAAAAAAAAACGGGGACAAAAGGGGGCACTTAAATAAACTTAGAGCTAACAAGATTCAGATTAAAACTTAGGCACCACCGAAGGACTCTGAAACCTCCTGGTGACATCTGGTGGGAAAAATAGGGAACACAGTAAAAAAAAAAATCATAAAACCAAAAATCTAGACAGAAACCGTCTCCAGGTTACGTATGTAACCATGGTACCGCGAGGGAACGAGACGCTGTATAAAACAATGTTTTGGGAATGCTTCCGCGTTGTCCACGCTCTGAATCACATGTGTAATCAGTCCAATGAAAAGCAGGGCATCAACCACAATCCATCTGCTGAGCGTCTGCTTGTTCACAGGGAAACCTCTCTTTGGAGGGCCATAGCAGATAATCAGCTGCTACGACTTCCTAAACAGTTCGTATTTGTGGACGTGTATATATCCAGTGCTTGCAGTGGACACAGTCGGTTTGGGCCTGAAAAGGTGGAAAAAAGAATGCCTGGAGCATTACAGGTCGTTGGATGACTGAGGGTACCTTGGGAACATACCCTGATTTAGGGTAGAGAAAGGCACTGGCCATGCACGAAGTAAATTCCAGAAAAGAAGGGGCCACAGAGAGGGCCCAAAGATCTCCTACTCTCTACTGTGTTCCTCTTGGCCATCTCCTCTCTGAAGAGAGAAGGGGATCTTGACAGAGGAGATGGCCAAGAGGAACACAGTCTTGACTGTAAGGAACCTCAAAGGCACCTTGGTCACTGGCTAAAAGGGAGGCTCCTACAGGGCCTCCAAGACAATGGAAAATGGAAAATGGACAATGGAAAAAACGTGTCACCAACAAGTTCCCAGCGACTTACCCAGCGACTTCCCACACGTAAATCTTCAGGAGGGAGGGAGCCAACCCTTTGGGAAACTGTTTTTTACTGTATTCCAGTCGGATGACCGGGCAGTTAACTGGATCCAAATGGTGCCGATTGCACCATGACATGAACAGGCACCATCTCATGGTATACAACCTCTTAATGGAGGAAGCTCTGGATTGGAGAATGGTCATTACCACCTCAGTGAAGAGACCAGAGGCTAGGAGCTGTGCCCTCTCAGTGGGCCCACTAGAAAAAGACAGACTCTGTCCAGGTGAACTCTCTCCCAAATTTGCTTCACCATGTCTGGGTGGAGAAGCCATTCCCTGGGCCTCGGGCCCTTGCCTCAAGAGCGTCGGCTCCCTCATTCAATGGCCTAGGATATACGCTGCCCTCCAGGAGAGCAGCTTCCACTGGGCCCACAGGACGATCTGATGTGCCAGCTTGTACAGGAGGCAAGATCGCAGACCCCCCTGGTGGTTGATATAATAAACAGACAAACATATGGTGGCCTCTGAGATCCAGAAGGAAATGCTTCAGAGCTAGAAGCACGGCCAGAATCTCTAGGCAATTGATGTGTCACTGCAGCCTTCTTTCCCTCTCCTGGTGGCCGTTAGAATGGACAATATTCCAACAGGAGACATCTGCGTCTGCATGACGGTCGAATCCCACACTATGACTAAGCAAGTGGTTCTCTGTATTGAAGAAAGCACACTCTTTTTGGCGTTCAGCCATAACCCTACATCCGTCATATGAGTGAGAACGAATCTTGATGCCAGACAGCCAATTGCTCCGATTGAGCCAATATCAATCAATCATTGATATTATTTAGAATAGCTGTTCCCTTTTTTTCTTCAGATCTATCGTGACAAACCAGTCCTCGGACCTGATTTAAAACATGACCTAGTTCAGGGTCAGCATCCTGAACCTGAGTCTTAAAAGTGAGCAGTTCAGCTGATGTAGATCCAAAATAGGACGCTCTGAAGCACTGGATGTGGCAGGGTTAACAGACCAGGTCCCGTGTTAGGACTTTTTTGGCCTGCTCTGTCTCTGGGCCTTTCGGTGCACAGAGGTGCTGGTTTGGGATTGGGGCTGCATCCACCAAGCAGCCCCATAAGTGCAGCATTGGAGAAACCTGTTTTTTTGGCAACCTGAGAGCTATCAATGACCGTGTTTATTGCCGAACAGGCCAAGTTTTTGTTAATTATTTCAGGGCCAAACCAGTGGAGTTATTATTAAACCATAATTTACCAATTAAAATTTTTTATTTCATGTTAATAGAGCAGTCAATTTTGATATTTAATTCAAATTTGTTGTTTTTTAAACAGATTTATTTATGTATTTCATCTAAAGTAATTGTTTCCAAATTAATTAATTATGTTTGTGTTAATTATTAATTTGGTTAATAGACAATTATCATAGGAAGTGTTAGGGTAGGCTAAGAGTAAGAGCTTAAATAAATCCAGTAGATGTATTGCTCTCCTTTAACCAAAGACAGAAATAGGTGCAGCTGTAAATTTACATCTGTTTCCACTTGATGGCGCTTGTGCACTTTCATGCTCGCTTATTTCGGTAACCTTTTATAGTTTAATATATCATTTATTATTTTTTTATTATTTTATAAGGTTTGTTGTGATTTCCATACTCAGTTGTTGTTTACTTGAGCAAGAATAATTATTTTTCAAAAGTTTTTGGTTATGTTTTATTTTATTCCCATCATGCATTTGTATGGCATTTCCTGTTAAGCTATCCACTCAAAAGACTTCAAGATATATTCGCCTCTCTTAGCTCACAAGCAGGCAAAAGTGGTATTAATTTATCCAATCCTAGTTTAAGATAAAGAACATTGTAAAGACATCAATCACATAGTATATAACAATATTTTTTTATAGATTTTTTTTAAAAGAAAAATTTGTACTTCTAACACCGATATGTTAGCTACTGTGTATTTCTATATACTACACCCAGATCTTACAAATTTGATAATCTCACATAATTGAAATCAATAAAGTAATAAATAGGTACTATTTAACTTGATGTTTTGCAAAATTAAATGATCTATTAAGCAGGATTTATTGGCAGGATTCATGACACAAGACTTTTAACTTTGTCTGCATTATGGATAGGGACTATGCTTCTCACAAGCCACTACACCAAGACACTGGAACTGGGCAGCTATCAACTGATCTTCTGCTGTGAGAGCAAAATGCAAATACAACTCTGCAGGGAAGTCATGTCATATAATACGAGGAAAAACAGAAGCAAATTTAAGTGCAGAACATTTTTTTTTATGCCTAAACATAAAACACAAGCACTATAAACAAAATAGAACATACTAACTAGAAACATGAACATGGAAAATCAAAACTGAGCGTGACTAAAACTGACAAGATGACAAGAAAATCAACTGTGGAAATGAGTGTTAACATAAGTCACAATAAAAACTAGTTTGGATGTTCTACTGCATTTAAGGTAAAGGTAAAATTGTAAATCCTTCAAAAGTGTTGTATTAAAAGAAACCAGAATGTCCTATAAAAAAAAAATACCCTTTATACTAGCACTTTCACATTATTCAATATGTTACTATAGTAGGAGGAAAAGAGGAAAGCCAAGAAGGAGGTTCATGGATGTGGTGAGGGAAGAAATGCAGGTAGTTTGGGTGAAAGAGGCAGATGTAGAGGACATGGGGGTATGGAGACGGATGATCCGCTGTGGCGACCCCTAATGGGAGCAGCCGAAAGAAGAAGAAGAAGAAGAAGAAGAAGAAGAAGAAGAAGACTATAACAGCATGCCCCTGCTTTGTCTTTTTGTGTGTGAACTTATTTATTATTATTTTTTTTTTAAGTCAATAGAAAATGTTAATATAGACTAAATTGTTTAGAGCCACCATAATAAGTGGGGGGTAATGAGCCTACAATAAGCTATATCACTAAACACAAATGTTCTTTGTCTAACTAGAAATATCTGAGGATCTGCTTCACAGTATAATATAAAATAATAATAAAAAATAAAAAAACGTTTTGCTGCAGGTGTTTTTTTAAATCATTGCAGGAAAATAGTTTTGGCTCATTGTTGGTTAATGTTGTAATGATTATTGTAATTTTGGTTTCCCAGCACAGAATGAGCTGCTTTTTCTTTTCCTTTTTCTGCCTTAAAACAAAATTTGCAATCAAAATCACAAGTCATATGTTACTAAACTTGGTCAATAACCAGTAATCTCTTCCTGTACACAGGAAGGTGAGATGAGTCTGACTGGCCTAATGGGGGCACTACACTCTATGGATCTTTTCTCCTGAACTCTGAGTCCCACTGATGTCCTACTTTTTATCCTGACTTCTTGAACACTACTATCATTTTGCCCCTTTATAAAATCTATGTATTTATTAGCCATTTTCACAATTACAAACCCACTTTTACGAATTATTTTTAGGATTTTGGATCTTTACAAGTGCTGTACTATACAGCCGAATGTGATCCTTTATAATTATTTTGACATTTAGAAACATTGGCACCTTATTCATAGTGGCTAGTGTTAAGAACTAATAACCCTTTCATTATGATTTATTTTTATTATTATTAGTCACAGTCATAGAAGAAGCAGAAATGATAGAAGACACTAAGTTTTAGTATCCAGCACTGGCTCCTTTGTCCAACGAAGTTGAAGTATTGGTGATTGGACATTGGCAGATTTAATCTATGGAGAAAAGTAGTATTACTGTATGCAAGACATGAACAACATATACAATTAATACACCAATGAACAAATATTTATTTTAGGTGCTTAACCATCCTCAACAAAGCAATGACACTTAAAAAGGGGTGGATTGTTAGAATGCATAACTCTGATATATGGTTGGGTGACAGCTAAGTTGAGAAGTAGTCCAGCCAACCATGAGTTTCTTTCTACTAATAGAGAATGAAAACAGTAATGTCCAATGAATGTAGCTAGAATCTAAAACACTGACAATGAGCGTACATTCACACAAATACAAACCTTTTGAAGAATGCTGTTCCTTATGGTAGCGTTGTGGAGATCCTCAGTGCTTTTGAGTTTTAATTTCAGAAATGCTTTCTTGAAAACGGGCACTACAAAATATGAAAGGGTCGATATTTAGCAACTGCTGTGAAACATTTTGCATTCAGATTGCTATGAAGTTATAATACAAAAGTATAACCTTCATAGACTTTCACTTCACAAAGTGAGAGAATTCGGCTTATATTGGGAATGATCACATTCACGTAACGACCAATCATATTACAGGTGTAGTTTACAGAGGCATCAGCAGGGATGCTAGTGATATTAACACATCTGGAGAGTGAGAGAGCAAGCAAGAGAGAGAGAGAGTGAGTTATAAAAGTAACATTTATCTCCCACCACATTCAGTTTTTTCCTCTGAATCTATTAAGACAAAATTGTAACCCTAAAGATATTCTAATGACAAAAATGTAAACAATATTGGTCTCAAATAAACACTTCATATTGTGTAACATTCTAGTATAAGTAAAGAATCTCTCTTGACTGATGGAAAATAAAAATTTCTATGTTGTTACCAGCATTGTGGTATAAAGTTCTTTCATTCATTGATATTTTGCAAGTCAAAATTACATGAATTTTTTTATTTGTTTTATGTTTGTTTTTGTTGCCAAGTCAAATTTAAAATCAGCAAAATTAAATTTGTGATTTGATTTAATGTACTAATTGATTGCGGTTTGAAATATTTTTAAATATATTCATTGCATCAATTATTTAAATATTAAATGTACTTCTATCTTAATGTATACTGTTTCCTCAAGGGGTGCACTATGGCAAAGCCTTTGTTTTGACCCCAGCTCTTTTAAAAAGATTTTGCAGTAAGTATATTCTTCAAGTTGTATTCAAAGAAGTCTTACCAAATGACAAAGTCATATAGCCAACAAGCTTTAAAAATTTCCCTATAAATTTTTCATACCAATTTTTTTTTAGTTACGTAAAAAAAAAAAAAAATTCACCTGCGATTATCGTTGCCGTTGTTGACTATGGAGTTGCCGATGCGAATCTCAGCACCATTTATTCTATCTGGACAGCAGTCGCCTCTGTTAGTGATGATTACATTGCCAATGCCATACACAGCCAACAAATCCACCCTCCACCATGGGTTATTCTCCTTATTTGTGTGTGTACATGATCCGGCACTCATGTTGGATATAGTGTTTCCATCGATAGCAAGTCGAGGATAGAATTTGTTGAACATTGATGATTGTGCTGCTATTCCTCCTAAGGCCAAATTGACTAGATGGGAGAAGAGACATTGTATTATGTGTACTGTCTAAACCACTGGTAAAACATATTTCTTTTTACTTTTTAAATTTAAAAACTGGAGTGGAGACAGAATGTCTTAAATATTCTAAATTTGGCTTTTAGCATTTCGCTCAATTTAAAGACAATGTTTATTTGATCAAATTCAGTTTACATTTTGTTCGATTAAATCTATCATAGTCAAATGAACACTAATTAAAAGAGGAAAATCTAAACTACAGCATTTTACAATACTTTTAACTTGGGTAATTTTTTTTTTATTTAGAGCCAGGAAAAACTCTTAATTACTGAAAAGTTCTTACAGTTCTAGTCTTAGTCTTACAGTTTACTTATTTAAGTATACTGAAATGTCTTTATTTCTTCCGTCTTTCAATCATTCACTTCCTCAATATGCAGAAAAAAAATCTTGAAGCTGGAAAAAAAAAACATATTGCGGGACCTAAAATTGGAAGAGGCCACGATTTCACTCGTGCAAAAGAACTACAAAACGTATTTCGGCACACTAATAATCGTGTTTCCAGTACAGAGTGGGTAGCCACAGTAACACAACGATAACTGTAGTTTTTTTTTTTTTTAATACCCTTAGCTATGTTGTTTATGTATTCAAGTAAAAAAATTATTATAAAAAAAAAAAAAAATGTGCTCAATGTGTGAGGCAGAAACTGAACATAATTTGTCTGAAATGTTCGGCTTTGTTGTTGTTTGGCTTTTTTATATATATATATACATATATAAATTATTTACAAGTAAATACTTACTTTTTTTTTTTTGCATACATATTTACCTTGCTGGTTGGTGAGAATCCACTGCACTGAGAGAATGCAAAACCCTGAAAAATCTTTGTAAATCATACATCTATATACAAAAAACCCCCCTATAAAATATTTGCAATATTAAACTGTTATTATTCTTTATATAATACATTAAAACAATATTTGTGTATTGCATGTAATATTAACTAGTTTTTTTTCTAACTATAATTAAAATCAGTTCGATATTGAAAGCGGTATTTACCTAAAAAAAGTACCATGGGTTGCAGTGAATTCTTCATTTTCTGCCCAAATAGAAAGTTTACTTTAGATGATTAACAATATTATCCTTATGAAATAAAGAAAAACTCCTATCTAAAAAAACTATGTGGAATTCACCTCTTAAGATTCAGTCTTTTATTATGCACATCAAATTATATATTTTATATAGCAAATATAGAATGTATTAAGCCAAAAAGTCACAGTTAAGAGATTTCTTACCTTGTTTGATAAAGTCATCTCTTTGCCCCTTATAAACTGTGTGCTGTCCACTTGAAGTTTTGCTAAATTATTTTGTAGTTCATTTAAAAGGCAAATGCAGTGTCTGTTTGACTAATGCAAATAGGTTTACCTCAGACGACAGTCTATTACGTAGTCAAGGAAAAACAAATTATTAATAATATCAATAATAATAATTTTTTATTCAGCATGACATTTGGGCCATCTATATCTGATTTACAAAAGCTGTTAATACAAATATGTTACAAATTAACTAAAATTAATTAAAACTAGAACACCATTCATAACTAAATTACCATTTCATTCCCTTTGGTCTCTTAATTTACTGTCGTTTCTCCTTCCAGAGTTGTTTTTCATTTCTAGCAATAAAGTATAAAAAACAAACAAACAAAAAAACAACAGTAACAATTTCTCTATGTGAACTGTCAAAATGTAAAAAATTTTTTCCTTAAAAATATTATTAGATAACAGGATAACATTTATTTATAATAGCACATCATATGCACGTTCTATTGTGATCATAATCAACACAAAGAAATAATTTATTATATATATATATATATATATATATATATATATATATATATATATATATATATATATATATACAGTGAGGAAAATAAATAACTCTGCTATTTTGCAAGTATTTGAACACCTGAGAAAGTCAATGTTAATATTTGGTACAGTAGCCTTTTTTTTGCAATTACAGAGGTCAAACGTTTCCTGTAGTTTTTCACCAGGTTTGCACACACTGCAGGATGGATTTTGGCCCACTCCTCCACACAGATCTTCTCTAGATCAGTCAGGTTTCTGGCCTGTCGCTGAGAAACACGGAGTTTGAGCTCCCTCCAAAGATTCTCTATTGGGTTTAGGTCTGGAGACTGGCTAGGCCATGCCAGAACCTTGATATGCTTCTTACAGAGCCACTCCTTAGTTATCCTGGCTGTGTGCTTCGGGTCATTGTCATGTTGGAAGACCCAGCCTCGACCCATCTTCAATGCTCTAACTGAGGGAAGGAGGTTGTTCCCCAAAATCTCGCAATACATGGCCCCGGTCATCCTCTCCTTAATACAGTGCGGTCGCCCTGTCCCATGTGCAGAAAAATGCATGATGCTACCACCCCCATGCTTCACAGTAGGGATGGTGTTCTTGGGATGGTACTCATCATTCTTCTTCCTTCAAACACGTTTAGTGGAATTATGACCCAAAAGTTCTATTTTGGTCTTATCTGACCACATGACTTTCTCCCATGGTTTCTGGCAAATGGTCTTTGGCAAACTTAAAACGTGCCTGGACATGTGCTGGTTTAAGCAGGGGAACCTTCCGTGCCATGCATGATTTCAAACCATGACGTCTTAGTGTATTACAACAGTAACCTTGGAAACGGTGGTCCCAGCTCTTTTCAGGTCATTGACCAGCTCCTCCCGTGTAGTTCTGGGCTGATTTCTCACCTTCCTTAGGATCATTGAGTACAATTTTGTCTCTAGTGTCTTTGGTCAACTCTTTGGTCTTGGCCATGTTAGTAGGTGGATTTTTACTGATTGTATGGGGTGGACAGGTGTCTTTATGCAGCTAACGACCTCAAACAGGTGCATCTAATTTAGGATAATAAATGTAGTGGAGGTGGACATTTTAAAGGCAGACTAACAGGTCTTTGAGGGTCAGAATTCTAGCTGATAGACAGGTGTTCAAATACTTATTTGCAGCTGTATCATACAAATAAATAGTTTAAAAATCATATATTATGATTTCTGGATTTTTTTTTAGATTGCAAAATATCAGGGTGTTCAAATACTTATTTTCCTCACTGTGTATATATATATATATATATATATATATATATATATATATATATATATATCTGTGGTTTATCACACCTGAGTTCAATTTCTTCAGCTACACCCAGGCCTAATTACTGACACACCTGTTCACAATCAAGAAATGTCTTAAATAGGACATCCCTTACAAATTAAAGTAGACCAAAAGATCCTTAAAAGCTGGACATCATGCATAGATGAGTCATTGTTCATGACTTCACCATAAAAGAGAGACTGGGCAAAATGGTCTGCATGGACAAAAACCACTGCTAAGCAAAAAGAACATAAAGGCTCGTCTCAGTTTTGCCAGAAAGCATCTTGATGATCCCCAAGACTTTTGGGAAAATACTTTGTGGAATGATGAGACAAAAGTTGGAAGTTTGGAAGGTGTGAATCCCATTACGTCTGGCGTAAAAAAGTAACACCGCATTTCAGAATAAGAACGTCATACCAACAGTAAAATATGGTGGTGGTAGTGTGATGGTCTGGGGCTGTTTTGCTGCTTCAAGGCCTGGACGAATTGCTGTAATAAATGGAACCATTAATTTTGCTTTTTACTAAAAAATCCTGAAGAAAAATGTCCAGCCATCTGTTTGTGACCTCAAGCTGAACCGAACTTGGGTTCTGCAGCAGGACAATGATCCAAAACACACCAGCAAGTCCACCTCTGAATGGCTGAAGAAAAACAAAATGAAACTTTGGAGTGGCCTAGTCAAAGTCTTGACCTGCATACTATTGAGATGCTGTGGCATGACCTCAAAAAGAAGGTTCATGCTCGTAAACCCTAAATTACAACAATTCTGCATAGATGAGTGGACCAAATTCCACCACAGCACTGTAACAGACTCATTGCAAATGCTTGTTTGCAGTTGTTGCTGCTAAGGGTGGCCCAACCAATTATTAGTTTTAGGGGCAAACACTTTTTCACACAGAACCATGTAGTTTTGGATTTTGTTTTCCCTTAATAATTAATACCTTTCTTTAAAAACTGCATGTCGTGCTCACTTGTGTTATCTTTTACTCTTTTACTGATATTTAAATTAGTTTGATGATCTGAAACATTAAAGTGTGACAAACATGCAAAAAACAAGAAATCAGGTAGGGTCAAACACTTTTTCACACTGTGTGTGTGTAATATACAGTAACATGTTACTGCCCAACACTGTGTGTGTGTGTATATATATATATATATATATATATATATATATATATATATATATATATATATATAGGTATATCAGGTCTGTGCAGCAATAATGACGAGTCAAGGCGAGAGCTAAACGAGTTTCTCAAAGTGGAAATATGCTCATTATTTCACTTTAGTTGAGCATAAAGACCTTTCAGTCAATTGTAATTTGTGTCTTTCTGTTTCGAAGGTTTTATCTACTGCGGTAGCAGCAACTCCAATCATGTCAAAGCTCCTTCAGAAACTCCACGCCTAGACAAAGCTAGAAGCTAACCCGTCGTTCTGTTCTACATTGTTGATAGTTTTCATACTTAAGCTGTGAAAGGAACATTTTTAAGAGCTCAACACAACAGCAGAAGCCACTTTAGTTTTTGATTCTGAATATATTATTCAGCGTGTTTTGTTATTTATTTCAGAAATCCTTGTGATATATTCAGTTACTTTTTGAATGAAGTAACTAGTAACTGTAAGTGTATAGTGTATGTATGTGTTAAATATAATATAGCCTTTAGTCTTATTCTAAAATCTTTTCAAGAACAATAGTGTTTTGCATTTATTTTGCAGTAGGCTATTCAAAGCTCTTGGACTACCAGATCTTATTTGCTTCTGCAAGACGTATTGGAAAAGAACTTAGCTCATTCATGTGGCAGCAGTTAAATGCACATAAAATCATTTAGATATAGATAGGTTTACATCAGACATTAGAATGGTGAAATGCCACATGTAAGTGCATCTATACACAAAGTGAGGGAAGACTTTTGGTGGATAGCCTGGTGCCAAGAAAGGCAGTTAAGAAGCCATTTCTGTCTAAAAAAAAACATCAGGGAAAGATTGATATTCAGTGGTACTTCCCCACCGCTCTCACGGGGCTGCTCGGCGGGCACAGAAACAGTGCATTGCCACCTGGACCCAAGTCCAAGGAGTCAGCCAACCTGAGGGTGGTCCTCTCCCTGAACAAACGGGCAGTGGTGCAGCGGCCCTGGTAATCAGTGTGCCCTGTTTCGAGAAGGGCGGTTCACACTTGCGGAGGCCTTACCTCCACGACACCACCTGGAGTGCATTAGAGTGCAGCCTCCCCTCCCGCGGGCTCCCTCCATTCCCACCCGAACATACGCCACTCTGGGAGGGCCAGAGGCCAGCCTCGAGAGGCTGGTTTCCCTAAAAGAGATTTCCTGGCAGCTTGGGAAGGCCTGCCAGATGTGTCTCAGTGGGTCCTGCACATAGAAAGGGGCTACTTGATTTAGTTCAGGTCCTCTCCACCCAGGTTCAACGTGATTGGCTACTCGTTCCCAAAGCATTTTCGACACAGCTTGCGTTCCTGAAAGGGAACGTCACTAGGTTACGTATGTAACCCTAGTTTCCTGAGAGAACTAGAGATGCGTCAATGGGCCATACTCCCTGCATCCCTGCAGCGCTTACCTTCTCCTTTTTCAGAAGCTAATATTGCTTCCGTTGCGCTTACATTCTGTGGCTTCCTGGTTTGCGCGATGTAGCCCGCCAATGACGTTACGACTTGGCAATTTGCCGGATTTTACAAATGATTCAGAGCGTGGACAACGCGAGGCGTTCCCAAAGCGTTTTCGACGCAGCTCTCGTTCCCTCAGGGAACTAGAGTTACATACGTAACCTAGTGATGTTGTCCACTTGGTGTTTCACTAAATAATTTTCTAGTTGATTTAAAAGGCAAATGCATGTTGTGTGTTACAAATGCAAATGATTTTGCCTCAGACTGCAGACTACAGCAAAAATGCGTACAGAAAAAGATTATAGAGGTTTTATCAAATGTTGTATTAGTCAACTTTTTACCTAAATGATGAAACCTAATATACAAATGTGTTGCGCAAAAGTAAAAACATGATGGCTAAAGCTGGTAATGAATCACAAAGACTTGCTTTTTGTCCATGATACACAATATTACAAACATTAAAAACAGTAAAATAGTTAAATGTACAGATGAATTGTATTTTAATGGTTGGTCACCAAGCAACCGGAAAATGTTTATGTTGTAAAATAAATTGTATATAAATGATAAAACATTTATTATAGAAGTATGTGTAGTCTTTTTATTTTTTTTTTATTTTTATTTTAGATAAAGTGACCTTTAATGTAAGGTGTCATAAATTAAACTACTTATTGTTATTGTTATTATTATATGCCAAATATATTTAGACTGTTAAAGAATGTTATTAAAGTAATTTCTTTTAACTGTAATTTGTAAACTGTATTTTAGTTTAATAGTTGCAACTCTGTGTGAAGTACCATCAATTCAGTTTCAGGGTTTTTGGGCTTTTGCAGAATTTGTTTATAAGGAAAATAATACTTTAAATGAATTTTGCATTAGGCTACTAAAAGACTCTGTTGTGCTGATTTACTTTGTGTCGGCAAGCTCACTCATGTATTAGCAACACAATGAATAAAAAAAGCTAATCATTTAATTTACCATTACGTTGAACATGAAAATCATGAAAGAATCATGGTAGTTGGTGCCAGATGAGCTTGTTTGAGATTTTTAGAGGCTGCACTCGGATTTTCACACAAAGAAATCATTAAAATTTACACAGAATGGTGGAAAAATACAAACATTTTGCTAATGAGGAAGGTTAGAGGAAAATTAGCAGGATGGCTCAAGCTAAAAGAAAGGCTACGATGGCTAATTCTTTTTAGAAATGTGGCAGAATAGCATCATGCAACAAAGAAAACAACAAACCAAATGAGGTGGTCTTTAACTATAAAACAGGAATCAGATGCAATTGTTTGTATGGACTCACTGAAACATAAAAAATAGGAAAGCAATGTCTGATTTGATACATTTCTGCTGTGTCATGTATATAATAGCATCAGCATCCTGCTTGTATCAACAGCCACTCCTATTTATTTAATTTTTTTTTATGTTATGCAATCATGTCAACATGGACCAGAATCTTCTTTGTAGAATCCAATTCATGAGAAATTGAGGCCTGTCTGTGAGCACAGGTCTTACCAAGTATTTCAGGTCTTCTTAATGATGTCACAAGTGAGCCTACAGCATATAAACAAGCTAAAATCAGGGACTCCAGATGGTTTCAGTGCTACAAAATATATGCAAAATACTTCTAACCCTGTGTGCGTATGTTTGCATCTACGGTGCGTGTATAATTTACCCGTCCACTGCCATCCACTTGACCACAACCATTTAGCAAGTATTTTTCTACACCGTACACATGGTTAGATATCTATACTTTCAACTTTAGAGACTTGTACTACTACCTGAATTGTAGTGTTGTAATAAAATTTGTTTGGTAGCTTTCAAAGACCAGCAGCGATAGGAAATGTAAGAATTAACAAAAGATAATGGCACTGAAATATGACTACGGAATATATGCAATGAAACGTATGTGCAGTGGAACTTGGATCTTAGTGCAAGCAATAGAGTGCAAAACAGGATTGTCATAATAAGGAAATATTAGTTATACTAATAACTGCTAACATAATAATAATAATAATAATAATAATAATAATAATAATAATACTGGGTGTAAAGTGATTGGTGCATTAGCAGCAACTTGGGAAGGAGGGACAGACAGCTTGTTTTTTTATATCCGCCTTCAGTTCTTCTTGTGTGTGTGTGTGTGTGTGTGTGTGTGTGTGTGTGTGTGTGTGTGTGTGTATTTGATACTGGACTGGACTAGCACAGTGTCACTTTAACTTTTAAACTTGTTTTTATATAAGCACAACATATTTTATTTATTTTTACGTTACTTTATTCAATTTTTTTATCTTTATAATGTATTTCTTTTACTGTTTACAAGTTGGACAGTCGTTAAAAGCATTTCACAATATGTCATACCATGTATGAATGTGTGTGACAAACAGATTTAGAATTTTTAACAATTTTGAACAATGTCAGGTGCTAAACTTCTTCTCTGTAGGTAATCTTATTGTTGCAACTCGTCACCACATTTGACTAAGTTACAGTCATGCTATCTTTGGCATAATACGGGACACATTACAGATAAAGATTTTATATGATATATCTAGCTGCCAGTAAAATACTGTAAAGTTTACAGTCGACAATTTTGGAACATAAACTTATTGTCTCTGAGCATCTCACACCTCTTTAAACTAAAAGTCTCTCCCACTCACTCTTTCTTTCCCTTTCATTTTGTCTTTTGTTTTCATATTACCATAATCCCTTCCCCTTTTCACTCACTTTCCCTGTCCCTCTTTTGATTGACCTACTGTCTTTTAATGACACTATCCTGATATGCATCTGTAAAGAATGAATTTGATAAATGATTTACATTTAGATATATGTCAAATTGCTGAAAAAGATCTGCCAGCTTCCCAACCTGATTTAATGATAAACTCAATACAACAGTGTTTCAGTGCTGACATCTACTGGACATTACTTTTCACATTGCCGTGACAATTGCTATTCTATCTAGTTGTGGGCATGTTTGCACATCAGGAATTTTGTAGCACATCTTAGTTCCCATAGAGATCTGTGTGTTCTAAGTCATTCTTCTCTTTCTAATGTTTGTCTGTTCTTTGCGTTCTAAGATTTAAGAAAAAGCTTTATCTTATAATAGATTGAATGAAAGCTCTGCAGCTAAGGCTCTGGGTCACAGATTGGAAATGTTGGGGATTTAAGCTTCAGCACCTCCAAGCTGCCACTGTTGGGCCCTTCAGCAAGGCCCTTAACCCTGTCTGCACCAGGGCACTGTATCATGACTGACAATGTACTCTGACCCTGACTTTACTGTGCTGTAATTTAAATGTGATGAGTGAAAACCTCTCACAAAAAAAGAGCGAGGGCAAAAGCAGGGCAGAGGGCCCTCACTGGCACCCCCACCTGGTTGCGCCCTAGGTGACTGCCTAGTTTGCCTATGCCTATAAACGGTGCTGCACTGTTAATGGCCATCCTCTATTTAATACTTTTTACATGTTGGACATTTGCAAAGCATTCGATAGTTCTCAAGAAAAAAAGTGTAGTGGCGACATCTGCTGTTCAGTATTATTGCAACACTTACTTCAGTTTCTTTGTGGAAACCTAAACCTGCATAGGAACACTCAACAGTAAAAATACACAGAAATACACTCTAAAGGACACTCATTCCCACTGCAAGTCAATTCAGTATTTCCAATACTCCTACTCACATTTTTTGGGGGACCAGAAAAAAACAGAGAACCAAGAAAAAGTTTGAAATTAGCAGTTTAATTCATCAGACACTAACAGCATTTAACTATTTTTAAAGTACAATCTTAATAGTTATTATCTGTCACAACAAGAACTTTCGAAGTGGTAGTGTAGGAGGTTTGCACTTGTTTACATTGTACATTGGTAGACATACTGTAAGAAAATATTAAGATAATATATATTTAGAAAAGGCATATAATTATATTTGTAGTAGGAATCCAGTCACAGAGCTGAAATTTATACAGTAGGTTAATATAGTGGAGAAGAATAAATTCTCAGAAACTACTAGGACTACTGTCTTCTTAGGAATCAAAGGATGAAGCGTTTCAGAGACCTTCTGGACAGTGTCAAAAAATCTACATAAAGAGATTTTGAGTATTGAGTATATGTATGTGTATGTTAAATAAGATTCTTATAACAATGTGAAATGCTTATTTATAAAAGTGCATTGCCTGAACAAAGATGATCCAAACAGGTGTAGAATAGTGCCAAATGTACACAAAGTATAAACCCATAAGACATTAAAACCATTAATTAAACAGACAAATAAAATACTATTAATAATTGGTAATCATGTAAAGCAGATTAATAGTGGACACTAACTGTATATTACAATGAATGAGTCATTATTTTTTACTGTTCATGATCTTAGCACTTCCTGTTTCTTTTCTTCTTTCTTTCTTTTTTTTTTCTTTTTTTTTTTTAACATTCCTGATGTAGTTGACAGGGATCAATGAGTATTGCATTATTTGTCAAGGCAATATTAGAAGTTGAATGTTTTATTATTATTCGTATTATTTATCACTAAAAATTGTTTTACCCTGTTATACAAAATGTTTTCTTGGTATTACCTTTATGAAAACTGTAAGATTCATGAATAAATGAGCAATTCTAATTGTTATTTCTGAGTGTTTTGGTTTTATTTAATTTGCACAGAAATGTCAAATTTTAGAGAAGGCTTTTGAACAAGTTTACTCAATAATGTCTGCCAGAGAACTGCAATTTGCATAATCCTACCCTAAAATCTAGGTATTATTTAAAAAAGCTCAAACTTAGACTTAACTATATTAAACCCACCACCGAGAAGCCATTTCAAAAGACAAATACTCACAACAGTAAAGCAACAATATATTTCTCATAGTCAACCCCCCCCCACACACAAACCAAAGAAAACTTTTCTAACTGATATTTGTACAGTAATCAGCTGACTAGGAGTAATTGTTTGATGTTCCAATTTAGTTTTTGTTGTTCAGTGCTTCTTCATGTCTTTCTTCTACACATAAAATTGTCACCTGCAAGTTAGAAATAAAAGTCATTTAATTCATGTCTCAATCAATTAATCAATCAAACAATCAATCAATCAATCAATTAATCAATCAATCAATCAATCAATCAAAATCCAAACAAGGTTCTTCAAAATAATAATAAAAACTATCAAAATGTTTTAGTGTATTTGATACAAATTACAGCCTTGTGTGTTTCATTATTACATCTGTTGATAAAGTGAAAGAAGGATACAATTCAAATCACAGGTTTGCATCACTGTGCTAATTATTATTTTAATTTTACATTATCCTTTCCACAAGGTTTGGTGGTTTGTGTGTGTTAAGATGCTCACCATGTTTGTAGAGGCTGATTGAGTTTCTGTATTTGTCCTGACAGCGCATTACAAATATGACCATTTTACTATCACCTGTCTTATCAACAAAACATTTTCATTCACAGAACTATAGTTCAGTGTGAAAATCCCAGGTAATAAGCATATTCTGAATGGCATATGTTACTATAATCCATCCTATGGTTAAGGTCACAGAGTGGTTACACTTTTCCTTCATTGTGACGATTGATGCGAAGCAGGACCTGTCAGGGATTCTCTTGCTACGCCTCCCTCCGAGGCTCTCTCTCAGCCTCTCCCGGCGCTAATCACCGGCACCTGTCTTGCATTACTTGGCCCCCTTTATAAATTCCTGTTCCAACCTCATTCGCTGTCGGATCTACGTAGTCATGCCTAGTGATCTACCGGATTCCAGACCACCATGCTTCTTGTTCCCAGTTACAGAGATTTGTTCCCGTTTTAGATTATACCTGCCTCACGGATTTTACTTGCGTTACGGATCATACCCGCTTTACGGATTATACCCTCTTTTAGGATTACACCCCCCGGGTATAGACTCCCGGGTTTAGTTTCTGGATTTCAATAAACAATGATTAAGTTACTCCTGTTTCCTACGTGTGGTCACTGCCCTGACAGGAACTCTTGACCCAGATCTTTATAAAGTTATGCACTGCACTGCTCCCACATGATTAACCTTTAGGACTGCATGCAGGTGTACATGGTGTACAACACCAGTGCTAAAAACATCAATCAATCAGACATCAGCAGGAAAAAGTTTCCCATTAAACTAATGTAATTAATTAAGAATGATAGTTTCAGGGAGGGACCTGATGCGGTGTTCTTTAAATACTGGGGGGACTATTTATGTTCATAGCAATCAAGGCTCTAGATTACCGTTTAGAAGGGTGGGGGCTCAAGCCCCAGTGTCACCAAGATGGCACTCTTGAGCCCTTGAATAAGGCCCTTTACCCCTTTGTGCTCCAGGGCTGCTGTATTATGGCTGACCCCAGCTTTCTAACATTGCTGGAATTTGGGAAGAAAGAATTTTACTATGCTACAAGGTACATTTTTTATTTACTATTCTATGTATCATGACAAGAACTGGCCATTGCAGCTACAATATTTAAGTAGTTTGTAGACCCTAGAGATCACAGCTTGTGGCTGTGTTATAAGAGGAAGAGGATTAGAAGTAGATGTTCTAGCTAAAGAGATGTTATGTTAAAGTATTCTCGTAATCTTACCTTTTTAAGTTCCAGATTCTAGTTCTGGTTCCTTTGTCCAGTGGACCTGAAATATTGGCGAATGGACATTGGCAGATTTTATCTGTGAAGAAAAAATACTGTTATGTGCTATGAAATAAATGTGGTTATATACATCAAATACCATAATACACTTTTTGTATGTTACATACAATATATACAGTCAAAATTGCAAAATATAAAACGTTTAATATATTGTGAGCAATTGTAAATGAGCCAGTGGTGGCACAGGAGGTGTCAGAAGTTCATTATATTAAATATATAATATATAACATTATTATATTATTATATTTTTTAAATATTCATAATTTTCTAAACACCAAGTGCACCTTAAACTGTGCACTGAGCACTAGATGAACGCTGACCATGTTGTGCAGGAGCAGGCTGAGAACTGATCAACACATTTTCGGCTGTGCCCCTCAACACCATGCCACCATGCGATGCTGACCAAGATGACCTTCACAGACAAGCCAGAAGTGTAACACTTTCAGTGTGTGGCTGTTGCCTTAGAATAGCTGAAAGAATATCTGGGAATGCCAAGCTTGCCACCGAGCTGCTGCCGATGCAGACTCATCTGGAGGTGAATGCTTCAGTTTCTCGAAGTTGGCCACCCTTTCACTCACATGAGCAACTTAAGGCTGCCAACTAATGGCAGTTGATAGAAACGGAGTGGGGCACAGAACAGATCATTGAGCTGAAGGTAGTGAAGAAAATTAAAGAGAAGTGCGTCCAGGTCCTGAGTGTCTGGATAAAGCAGTGCAGATATTAAATGATAAAATGCAACATCTCTTTTTTCTTTTGCTCGCACTCTCATACACCCCCAGATCCTTGCATCCCAAGGGGATTCAACTGCTCCTCCTCCCTGCAATTCCATCTCTCTTTGAGCACAAGAGTAACTAATGGTCAGCAAGCCAGCTTAATGTTATGCTTTCTCACCCAGATTTTCTGACTATTAATGATATTTAAGTATGTCAAGTAATGCAGGGCACTCAAACAAATAAGAAAATTATATATTTGTTGGTTCTAAGGAGCCAAACATTTTAATTGGTATGTATGTTAGTTAGCTGTGGAACGTGCATTGGGAGACAGGAATAGTTTTACTACAGTACCCATTTTGCAAGAGCTTAAAATTTCTTCCAATAAGACTCCTGGCTACATAAAAGTAGTCCTAGATTGAAGTCTATATTGTTAATGCATTATTTTAACTTTTAGCCTATTTCATGCTTCACATTGATAAACTGCTTGAATACTAAGTCACGTCTTTCTTTTATTGAACCCTTTACTTTCAAGTAGCAGTTTTTCAAGTAGCAGTTTTGCTTGACTTATGATAGAGAAGGACAAGTGGGCAGACTTCAGCCTCCAAGCTACCTACTGGGATGGCCCAACACCCTTTGTCTCACACACACACACACACACACACACACACACACACACACACACACACACACACACACACACACACACACTTCATGTGCCTATAGTGCATCTGGAAAATATTCACAGCACTTCACTTTTTCCATCTTTTTATCTTAATTATTTTCCTTTAAATTTCCTCAAAACGGTCACCCCAGTCTGAGGTCCAGAGCGCTTAGCAGGTTTTTAAGAATGTCTCTATACATTGTTGCATGCATCTTTTCCCGGGTCCAAAGTAGTCTCCCAGTTCCTGCCGTTGGAAAACATCTCCACAGCATGATGCTGCCGCCACCATACTTCACTGTAAGGATGGTATTGGCCAGGCGATGAGCGTTGCCTGTTTTTCTCCAGACATGATGCTTGGCATTCAAGTGAAAGAGTTCAATCTTTGCTTCTTATGGTCTGAGAGTCCTTCAGGTGCCTTTTAACAGACTCCAGGTGGGATTTCATGTGCCTTTTACCGAGGAGTAGCTTCTGTCTGGCAACTTTACCATACATGCCTGATTGGTGAGTGCTGCAGAGATGGTTGTTTTTCTGGAAGGTTCTCCTTTCTCCACAGAGAAACAATGGAGCTCTTTCAAAGTGACCATCGGGTTCTTGATCACCTCCCTGACTAAGGCCCTTCTCCCCGATCGCTCAGTTTGGCCAGGCAGCCCGCTCTAGGAAGAGTCCTGGTGGTCAGTAACTTCTTCCATTTACGGATGATGGAGGCCACTGTGCTTAATTAGACCTTCAATGCTGCAGAAATTTTTCTGTACCTTTCCCAAATCTGTGCCTCAGTACAATCCTGTCTCAGAGATCTATAGACAATTCCTTGGACTTGGACTTCCTTCATGGCTTGGTTTGTGCTCTGACATGCACTGTTAACTGTGGGACCTCATATAGACATGTGTGTGCCTTTTTAAAGTAATCAGTTGGACTTTAATCAATCAAGTGTCATGGCAAAGGCTGTGAATACATATACACACAAAGATTTTAAACAAACTTCTTTCATGTTGTCATTATTTGTTATTGTCCTTAGAATTTTAAGGAAAATAATGTATTTAATTTATTTTAAAATAAAGCTGTAACATAAAATGTGGAAAAAGGGAATCGCTGTGAATAATTTTCCGGGTGCACTGTAATAATTTAATAATTTAGTGGACATTTATTACAAACACACACCTTTTGAAGAACCTTGTCCTTTGTGGTAGGATTATTGAGCTCCTCACTGCTGTTAAACTTTACTTTCAGAAATACCCTTTTAAAAACAGGCACTTAAAATAACAAACATTTTGATATTTAGCAACTATTAATAGGCATAATTGGACTTAAAATGTACTGTATATGATATTGTGCATTGAGTATAAAAGTGTAACCTGGAACCCCATAAATTTCCACTTCACAGATTGTGAGTAACTGGTTAATATTGGGAATTATCACGTTCAGATAACGACCACGCATATTGCATGTGTAGTTTGCAGAGACACCAGCAGGGATGCTAGAGATAGTAACACATCTGTGAAGAGTGAAGGAGACGGGAAAAATTTAGTATTAATGTTACATTATATATGTTTTATCATGGATAGAAATAACAGTTTTGTGGTCCCCACAAAACCAGGTGGGAAATAAATAAGAACACCCTTTTAATTGTAAAGTTCTGGTTTTGGTTAAGGACAAATTTCTGTCACAATTCCATACTAAAGAATTAGCAAATAATACCTTAATTATTAACAATAATAATAATAATAATAATAATAATAATAATAATACCTTATTAACAATGTAATGCATAAAAAACTATTTTTACCAGATTACAAAGACTTATAGGCAGCAATCTTAATGAAAGGTTAATAAAATCTTAAAGCTCCACATGCAAAATCGTACTCTTTTATGCTACAACGTTTGTAAAAACATTTAGTTAATTTATTTCACCTGGGGTTATTGTTGCCATTGTTGACTAAAGAGTTGCCAATGTGAATCTCAGCACCATTAATCCGTTGTGGGCAGCAGTCACCTCTGTTAGTGACAATTACATTGCTGATATCATACACAGCCAACAAGTCCACCCTCCACCAAGGGTTATACTGCAGATTTGTGCAAGCACATGATTTGTAACTAAATATAGATTCTCTATTGCCATCGATAGCGAAGTATGCATTATAAATGTTAAAATATGTTGAAGATTGTACTGCTATTCCTCCTAAGGCCACATCAACTGCAAGAGAGAAGAAAACATATTATGAAATATTTACATTGATTCCAGATAGAATTTCTTATGTGGTATGTCTATTGCTATTCATCCTAAAGCTAAATTGACTAGAGAGAAGAGAAGAGTGAGGAGAGAACACACATTATGGATATGTACAATATACAATATACAATATATATATATATATATATATATATATATATATATATATATATATATATATATATATATATATATATAGAGAGAGAGAGAGAGAGAGAGAGAGAGAGAGAGTCCTTTTACGAAGTCGAAGATGGTGACTTCGCCATCATTTCCTACTTCTGCTGATATATAATTTTCATTTTCTGCTCTAAACTGATGGCTTTTCTCTTTTGTTTTTCCCTACAAGCAGGAGACATACTTGGGCGCTTGGAAGACATGCTTATCATTAAGATTGCTGTTTGAACCTGTTTGAAACAGAAAAAATAAACACTGAGACAACTTTACTCCGTCGACCGCTAGCGAGAGTGGGGCATCTCACAGGGTGAGAGATACGCTCATCCTAGCTGTGCGTCTAATGTATTGTTCATCGTACATTTGTCGTATCACTTTCGTCATCAAAAGATAGAAAAAGTCGAACCATCATAACTCTGAGTCTATCTGTGTGTGTGTGTGTGTGTGTGTGTGTGTGTGTGTTACACATTTCATATGGTAATACAGACTTAAACATTTATTTACACATGAGTGCATGAGGGTAAAATGGATCATTATTTGATGTGCTTTATTAACAATATATTGTGGTAGTTAAGGTTATTTGAAAAATAACGTGTATACCAGCATTATTATTTTTTTTATTTCTCGATATTTTTCAAGGTAACGATAACTGCACGTGCTTGCAAGAAGTCAAGTCAAGTCAAGTTTATTTCTATAACGCTTTTCACAATGGACATTGTCTCAAAGAAGCTTTACAGAATTTAACAGTTAAGGTGAATGATATGTATTTATCCAGATGAGCTCATGGTGACTGTGGCAAGGAAAAACTCTCTTAGATGATATAAGGAAGAAACCTTGAAAGGAACCAGACTCAAAAGGGGAACCCATCCTCATTTGGATGATATCAAGAGTGTGATTATAATCTTTAAACAATACAGAACACTGAAGAGTGAGAACTAACATGAGCACTGGAATGTAAGATTATGAATAATGTACTTTCTACAGTCTTACACAGTCAGTTGACATTATGGAGCCTATAGATACATGGGAGCTAAACCATTTAGTGTTTTGTAAGTAAGTAGTTTGTAGTCAGTTCGAAACTTAACAGGTGCAGGGATGATAAGATCGGAGTTATATGTTCATATTTTCTCAACCTTGTGAGAACTCTGGCTGCTGCATTCTGGACTGTAGCTTGTTTATTAATGATGCAGGACAACCTAGTAATGCATTACAATAGTCCAGTCTGGAGGTCATGAATGCATGGATGAGCTTCTCTGCATCAGATATAGACAACATGTTTCTTAGCTTAGCAATATTTCTACGGTGGAAGAAGACTGTTTTTTTAATATGGATGATATGATATTTAAAAGACAAGTTGCTGTCTAAAATAACTCCCAGGTCTTTAACTGATGAACTAGTAGTTGCAGTACATTCTTCTAAATGTTTTTTGGGCCGATGAGCAAAATCTCTGTCTTATCAGAATTTAATAATATAAAGTTATGAGTCATCCAATGCAATTCTTTGACACACTCAGTTATCCGAGCCAATAGAGCTGTATCATCTGGTTTCGATGAGATATATAGTTGGATATCATCAGCATAACAGTAGAAGCTAATACCATGGCTTTTAATAATATTTCCCAAGGGAAGCATGTATATTGTGAAAAACAGGGGTCCTAGAACTGAACCTTATGGCACCCTATCATTTACTTGCATTAAACTGGATAGCTCACCATTTAAGCCTACAAAATGGTAATGTTTAGACAGGAAGGATTTAAACCAGCTTAATGCCTGTCCCTGAATTCCGATGTAAGTGATCTAGGAGAAGATCATGATCTATAGCAGGGGTGTCCAAAGTTTTTTTGGTGAGGGCCAAATACAGAAAAATAAGCAAAGGCCCGGGCCACACACAAGAGGTGACATATTGACACATGATTACTGTGTGTATTTCTAACTCACCTATAATGTGAAGAACATTGCTCTCAGTGGGAGCAGTGATGCTGTCCTTTGGATTGAAGGATGGCTGGGATGTCAGGAGAAAGTTTGGTGGTTGACACACGAAGGACTTCACAGAGATGGCTATCAGTCATTCTGGATCTCAGTCTGCTTTTGTTCTGATTTAACAGAGAAAATGTTTGTTCACATATGTATGTTGAGCCGAACAGGCTCATCATTCTTTTTGCGTGGCGTCTCATCAGAGGAAACTTGGCATGATCCAAACTCTGATAGAAGTCAGGGAGGGAGAGAAGCTGATGTTGACTCTTCAGAGAATCATCACATTGCATTTCAATCAGTTCTAACTGCAGACTCTCCTCCACTTCTTCTGCATCCACCAGGAAGGGGGTCGAGAACAGCTTGATTTGTTTTTCAATGACAGAAAAATCTTGAAAACGCTGGTTGAATTCTGTCACGAGAGATGTAATTACAGAAGCATATTTCTCCTTTTTAGCAGAAAGGTCTGCCTTTGGAAAAGCAGACTTGATTTCAGACAGCGCAGGGAAGTGTGCAGCATTAAAGCTTCGTAGTTGTGTCTCAAACAGGCGGAGCTTTACACAAAAGGCTTTCATGTGCGCATACAGGTGTGACACCAGCTGTTCTTTGCCTTGTAGGTTCTTGTTCAGTGTATTCAGATGATGAGTGAGATCAACTAAAAATGCCAGGTCTGCCAGCCACAGAGGGTCACTCAGTTTATGAAGAGGTCGGCCCTTCTCTTTCAAAAACTTGTCGATTTCTGATCTCAGCGAATAAAACCGCTGCAGCAAAGAGCCGCGGCTGAGCCAGTGCACATCAGAGTGGTAGAGTACATCCCCGTATTCAGCATCCACGTCAGATAAGAAAGCTTGAAATTCCCTGTGGTACAGTCCTCTAGCTCGAATTATGTTGACAGTTTTTACAACAGTGTTCATCACATCGCCCAGCTGGACAGTCTTGGCACACAGTGCTTCTTGGTGGATTATACAGTGCATCCTAACAGCCTCACCTCCGCTCTCTTTACCTTGACGCACACCATGGATGCCATTCCTTTGCGCTCACCCGTCATGGCCGGAGCTCCATCCGTTGTTACTCCACAGAGCTTGTCCCATTCAAGCCCCATCTTTTCAACTGCCTCTGACACAGCGTCAAAAATATTTCCACCCGTCGTTGTGCCTTTTAGGCTCATCATATCAAGCAAAAATTATCAGCAAATTATCAGCAAAAATTATCATCGACTCCCCGCCAAAAAATTAAAAGCTGTGCGGTGTCTGTGGCGTCTGTGCTCTCATCGCATGCTATCGAGTAAAAATCAAAAGCACAAGCTTTCTCTCTCAGCTGAAGTTTCAGGTTAGCTGACAAGTCCTCGATTCTCCGCACCACTGTATTTCTGGATAAGCTCACGTTGTTGAAATCCTGCACTTTTTCCGGGCACATTACTTCTGTGACTTTGATGAGGCACTGCTTTATGAAATCACCGTCTGAGAACGGTTTGCCATGCTGGGCAATAAGTTGTGCGACTTCATAGCTTGTTGCTGTGGCATTTTCCTGTATTTTGTTAGCACGAAAAAAAAACTGTTGTTGAGCTTGCAGGCTAGCTGCCATTTGCTTGAATTTCTGTGCTCGTTCGGCACCTGTGTACGATGCGTAGCTCTGATGCTTGGTCTCATAGTGCCGACGGACATTATACTCTTTCATCACGGCAACATCTTCATTGCAAATCAAACAGACACACTTTCCGTTGATTTCTTTAAAGAAATATTCATTTTCCCACCGTGTTTGAAATCTTCTACACTCACTTGCTATCTTGCGTTTCTTCGGTGCTGCCATTTCTGGTGACTCGTGGTAAATATTTTTCTTTGCTTAATTTTGTTTAGTGGAGAAGCACCTTTTCACCTTTTCACCTTTTCAGTTTCAACCTAGTGTTGAAACTGAGAAGTGCAACAGAGTTGAGCTTAAGCGCCATGTGCGGGCCATATTCAATTATATTTTCAGAATTTGCTGCGGGCCAATAAAAACTGGGCCGTAGTTTGGACACCCCTGATCTATAGTGTCGAATGCAGCACTAAGATCTAGCAAAACTAACAGAGAGATGCAAAGAGAGAAGCTAAAAACAGGTCATTAATGTAAGTAGGAACACAACTGGGCAGACACAATCTTTTCTAAAATCTTACACATAAATGGGAGATTTGAAATGGGTCTGTAATTTGATAGAGTTTTTGGATCCAAATTGGGTTTCTTAATAAGGGGCTTAATAACTGCTAACTTGAGGAGTTTAGGGACGTGACCTAAAGATAGTGAGGAGTTAATAATATTGAGAAAAGGCTCACTAGCTGTAAGAAGAAGTGCCTAATAAGTTAGCCTTCGGCGGGGCTTCGAGGTGCCACGGCAACCACAAGGGAACTCAGGAGGGCGTCACCCTGGGCGGGACTCTGGGGCATTACGGCGCCTACTGTGGCTGTCTGAAACTCGACGTCTGGGTCTGCGATAGTGCTTGCTGCGAGACTTTGAGGTGCGGCGCCGCCTTTGGAAGAGCTTTGACTCGTAACATCGCCCTCAGAAGAGTCTGGGACCACAACATTGCTTTCACCTCCGAGTAGGGTCCAGGGTCGAAGGAGGAGGCGAAGAGGAGGGAAGGCTTGGACAGGCCCACCTCACCAAGGATCTGGGGAAGGTCGGGAAGGACCACAGACAAAGTGACGGCATCGGCGGAGAACAGTAGCGGAGCAACGCCCTCGGCGGAGAACAGTAGCGGAGTGACACCCTTGGCGGAGAACAGGAGTGGAGTGATGCCCTCGGCGGAGAACAGTGACTGACCGATGCCCTTTGCAATGAACTGAAGCGGAGCGAAACCCTCTGCGAAGAACTGAGGCAGAGCGACATCCTCTGTGAAGGCCTGGAGTGGAGTGACGCCCCCGGCGAAGATCAGGGGCTGAGTGATGCCCTCAGCGGAGACCAGGGGCTGAGCGACGCCCTCTGCGGAGATCAGAGGCCGACCGACTTCCTCGGCGGAGATCAGAGGCCGAACGACGACCTCCAGTGCTGAGCATGGCAGAGAGAGGCAGCCTGAGAACCTCCGAGGGGGGCGTGGCAGGTGGCCACAAATACATATATCTTTTTATGTGATTCTAGGCAGACTTGATGATTTTGAGACTACTATTTCCAGGACTCCTTGTTCTATCTAGAGATAGTTCTCCAGCAAAGAGGACATTATTTATCCAGACACAATCTCCATCTACTTTTGCAGAAATTCAGCCTCAAACTTGCAAGGAACCTCCTCCATGCTTCACTGTTGCCTGCAGACACTCATTATTCTACTGTTCTCCAGCCCTTCATCAAATACCTTTTTATTTATTTATTTATTTATTTATTTATTTATTTATTTATTTATTTATTTATTTATTTATTCATTTATTTATTTATTCTTTTTTTTTTTTTCTCGCTAAAGCCAAATATTTCAAATTTTGACTCATCAGTCCAGAGTACCCACTTCCATTTTTTTGCATCCGAGTTAGCCTTGTTTCCATGTCAGAAGTATGTCATTGTGGATGCAATTCATCCATAACAACAATTCTCCACACAGTAAATGAATTTACCTTAGACCCACTAGTTTTTGCCAGTTCTTTGCTTATGCCACTGCTAGTCATCTGATGTTAAAGGTAATTAAACATGATGTGACTTTCATCCTTTGATTAAATTTTTCTTGGGTCTATGGTCCTCTGCGTCTATGGTCCTCAACAATGCCCATTTCTTTATGCTTTTTCAAAATGACCTGAACAGCACATTTGGAAACCATAGTCTGCTGAAATCTTTGCCTAGGAGACACTTTGCTGATGCAGTAGTTTGTCTTGTTAATGTGCTCAGAATTGCCATGGTGTCTGGCCTGTGACGCAAAACAGTCTTCCAACTTAGACTGATATATATATTTATCTCATCTTCTTTCGGCTGCTCCCGTTAGGGGTCCCCACAGCGGATCATCCATCTTCACACTACCTTGTCCTCTATATCTACCTTTTTCAAACCAACTACCTGCATGTCTTCCCTCATCACATCCAGTAACCTACTACTTGGTCTTCCCCTTTTCTGGCTCCACATTCAGCATCTAGATTTTTTCTGCCTCAGCATGTCAAAGTCAAAGACCTTTTTGTGATTATAGACCCTAGTCTTTCCTTTGAGGCTCATGTCAATAACATTACCAGGAAAGCCTTCTTTCACATTAGAAATATTGCAAAAAAAATTTCTTACATCGAGATTAGACTATTGTAATGCTTTACTGTCTGGTTGTTCTAGTAAATAAGCTTCAGTTAATACAGAATGCATCATTAAGAGTCCTTACTAGATCTAGATAATTTGACCACAGTGCTAGATAATTTGGCCAGTGCTTAACAATCAACAATCTCTTTTTTTTTTCTTGTCAACTACCTTCTCTCTTTCTCTGTCAAATAAACATGCCCCTGAGGTTCCAGTGACTAGTATTCCTGTCCTCTCTTCTCTTCAGATCTGCCTGGTTCATTCCAATGCCCTACCACTGGATGGAATCCTATCAATTGGAGACCACTCTGTGAAGCTGGGGATGGTTTCTCATCTACAGCCTAAAGATCATTAAGCGTCTGAGCAACTCAAGAATTTTAAGGATGGATTTGAACTGTAAATAATATCAAAAGTCTACTACAATGGCTCATGGCCACAATTTGCATAAACAGTTCTGCATTTATGCACCTATTACTCAGTGGCGGCTACTGGTCTGTCAGAGAGGGGAAGCTCATTTTCGGCCTACATCATAAAATTGTCTATTTATTTAAAAGTAAATTCTGCCCTACGTTCCTTTTCAAGAAAATGGTCTGTGACCCTGTCGTACCAACTAGGAGTCTTTTCAAGTGACTTGACCAGTGTCCTCTCAATGGCCAGCAGAGCTAGGCTGCTTAAACGGCCTTGGCCCATTGTGTTTCGGGTGTAGGACTTGAGTCGCTTTAAACAGGAGAAGCTCCTTTCTACACCTGCAGATGTAGCTCCAATTGTTGCCACTAATGAGAACAGTTTGTAAAGCTGAGGCATTGCACTGTCCAACTCCATGTCTTTAAGGAACACCAAGTAATCACACAGCTTTCCCCTGTTACCCTGCAAGTCCTGATCTGAATACAGGACTTGAAGTTCTGACCTCAGTCTTCCTGAATCAAAGTGATGGCCATGAATGAAGGAATGAATGAATGAATGAACGATCTAAAAAAAAAATATTAAACTCTGTAAAACTGAAACAAGGAATGTGGTGTATAATTGTGTGAAATGTATGATGAAAATCAAGCAATTTCGCCAAGCAAATATCAAAGAAATAGGTTGCAGCAGTTTTTATTTCGACTGAACTTGAGAAATCCGCGATGGGACTGAGCGCGAATAGCTTCAGTGATTCCTTATAGTACAGAATCGCTGTCAGTCAAAAGGAGATGCAGTCTTTCGACAGACCCTCCAATCATCACGCAGAAGCTCGGAGTCCGGGCCAGCCCACTCCCATTCACCCCAGAGACGCTGAGCGTCCGTGGGCGGGACATAATCGCAGCGTTTATCCAATGACCGTCTAGTTTCGAAGCGCTGAAAAAAAACCGTTCAAAGCAGCCCCATTGAAGTCAATGGACGCTGGGCTTCAATAGGGAAATGCACTGTGACGCTGCGGGAATGTATGAGAAGGAAATCGAGTCAGCCGACCTGCTATATGTAACTGATTCTGAACGAACTCGTCTTTGAGATGAACGTTTTCTAACGCATTTTTAGTCAATAAAATGTTAATACAATAGTACATATTTGACCATTAATTTTGTGACATTATAAGGGAAGCCGAGCTTCCCTTGCAGTCTTAAAGAAATCGCCTCTGCTATTACTACAGACCTCAACAATGGAACTGCAAGGAATGGACATTTGGTGCCATCTAGATGGATGGGTTCCCGTGTCTGTTTTCTCTTAAAGTTTCTTCCTCATACCATCTCAGGGAGTTTTTCCTTGCCACAGTCATCACTGGCTTGCACATCGGGGATAAACAATCATAAGGAGGTACCTTATAGGCTATAAACTTAGACATTCTTTTATATAACCTTATTACTGCTTTATTTGTGTTTTAAGGCAATGTCCATTGTAAAAAGCAACGCTAAAAATAAAATGGAATTTGATTAAATTTTAAATGTGTTTTTTATATTTGTATTCATATAATGCTTAAATAACAGTGAGCATTAATGGATAAATCTTATTAAAAACCTACAACTCATTTTAGGTCAATAGTCTTATCTAAACATATGCTGCAATAGAAGCTAATAGCAAAGAAGACATTTTTACTTTTAAATGTAGTTTACATTGTACAGAAAACTGTGGAAAATATCCCTATAAAATATATAACTTACAACCTAGATACAGTGCAGAATTAAAATGTACAAAGATAGATAGATAGATAGATAGATAGATAGATAGATAGATAGATAGATAGATAGATAGATACTTGTTCTTACTTTGCTGATGCGTGAGTATCCACTGCAATGAGAAGATGCAAGCACCTATGCAACAATATATAATTAAAATGGTTTTGTTTTTTTTTTTTTTTCTTTTTTTAAATATTCTGTTAAAAGTAAATTTTTTTACCTATTAAAAGAACCATGGGGCTCAGTGAATTCTCCATGTTCTGGAAGGACAATAACCTTTATAATCTACAACGGCACTCACGGAAAGAAAGGAAAATAGCCAGCTGAGGAACTAATAAAATAGTGCTAAATTCTTTATTTAATATTTAGCTTTTTTAATATGCAGTTTAGACGATAGCTGTTCATCATATAGCAAATACAAAATTTATTATACTACATGGACACAGTTTAGAGAGATTTTTTTGCCTTACCTGACATCAGAAAGTCATCTCTTTGACCACTTTAAACTCTAAGCTGTCCATTTGTTGTTGCGCCAAATTATTTTCTACATTTGCATGTATTACATGCAAATGTGCTTTGCATGTAATACATGCAAATAAGATTACCTCCGACTACAATTTACAATAAAAAAAAAAGAAACCACAAAGTAAACAGCTTTACTCATACAAAAATACATGATATTGGTATAGGTTTTGTACTTTAGGTTCAATCCTATCAGAGATGGTCAAAATACACACATCCTTCACTTAGGTAGAAGTACAGAAACTCATGTTTTAAACTACTTGCTTAAAAGGTCAAGTACTGACTATACTTTTTTACTCAAGTTAAAGCAAAGAAGTTTGGCCTCTGACATGTTCTTAAGTAAAAGGTAGCCATTATACTACCTGTTTTAGTTTCACACTGGTAACTGGACCTCACCTCATATTGATATTAGAGCTGTCAATCAATTAAAATATTTAATCGCATGATTATCATGAGTTAACTCACGATTAATCACAACTTAATCGCACATTTTTATCTGTTTTAACTATACCTTAAATTATATTTTCCAATTTTTTTATACTCTGATCAACATGGGCATGAACAAATATCAATGCTTTACGCAATGTATGTTTATTATTCGTGAACCCAACTCAACATAGAGCATGAAGGCAAAATGTTTTTGTAAACATTTTGAAGTAATTATAGTGTTTTAAATTGCATAAATTATCAGCACACCAAATGAAACCTTTGTTATGTTTCCACACGGACGATTAATAAACTGAACCTCTTATAACTTTCATACGGATTACATAATCAGAGAATATTTGAATTCGATGTGATTTGTTTGTCTATTAATGAATTTGTTATGTCTGTGAGGCAAATATTTACTGATATTCAGGTTATTTTATTTGTGTGTCTATGAAGAGAGATGACCGAGATGGTAGAGAGCGCCCCCTGTCTGTTTGCTTTATTTTATAAAAGCACAATTTTTGTTATTATTTAGTTATTATGTGTGTACGAATGAAAGTAGACCCTTTACAGATTCGAATGATGTATTGCTCTTATTTGTATGATGAAAATTTAAGTTTGTTTTGGCGTTATGAGGAAAAAATGCCACAAAACGCGCCGACACGTTTGTCGACCCCAGAGGGTAAATTGTCAAATGTGTACATCATGGTGGATTTTTGTGCTGATTTGAGACTTGGCGCAAACAAATTTTACTGATTTAAAAAAAAAATATATATATATATATATATATAATTTAAGTTTATTTATTTATTTATTATATCTGAGTAAAGAAATTACAACGTGAATAATCTTGTGTTGTGCTGAAGGTTTTCAATTCGCCTCTTTTATATTTATTTATTTAAAAATAGAACAGAAAATGAACAGAAATGCGTGCTGCATTAAGTGCCGTTAAATTCATTTTAATTTTGACAGCTCTAATTAATATATTAATACAAAACAAATTTAAAATGTTGTTACATAATTAATGTATCCAGGCTGAACATTCACCATATAGAACACAAGCAGAGAAAAGATGATGATGATTAGAAATGTCTCTGTTCTTAGTCATATTTACATCACTGACTTCCTTTGTCTCATCCACCTTAGCCCCAAACTTCCTGTTGCCTTCTGCCACCCTTGTTGTTTGCTTCGTAAATTTGTAAACTAGTCTACATCTGTGGTAGCAGTGAATTTAAAAAAAAGCCACGCAATGACAGGAAATTGGTTGACAATGAGAAAAATGTATTTATTTATTTATTTATTTTTCTCAAACCAGATAAATTAAAACTAAAGTAACGATCCTGTTTTGAAAATTTAAGAAGTAGAAAGTACAGATATTTGTGTAAAATGTAATGAGTCAAAGTAAAAAGTTGTCCAAAAAATAAATAGTGAAGTACTGGTAATAGTGAAGATATTAAAAAAATCTAATTAAGTACAATAACAAAGTATTTGCACTTCTTTAATTCTACACAAAAGTGTGATGAGTAAAACTGAGAGCATTAATCAGTCAATATACTATTTGGTCAATGATGTATGAATTAGTTTATGTGATTAGTATTAGAAATAAACGGTCAAAATGTGCAGATGCATTGCATTTTGAGATAAATTGTTCCAAAAAAAATATAATAGACAAAGAAATGATTTTAAAATTAGCACTTAATATTTATACATATTAAGAGTAAAAGAACATGAGATTTAATGATCCTTTAAGCAATATTGTGTTAACTGCTTTGAATTTACGTCAGAAATAAGCCTTCTGACAAAATTTGTTTATGAAAAAAAATATTTTGCATGAGTTTTCCATTAGGCTGCTCAAAGCTTTTTAAGAGCAAGATCTTATGTGCAGCTGTAGGATGCAGTGGAAAACAAAATAATATTATTTATGTGTCAGCAGCAAAAGGCAGATAAAGATTAGTAATTCATGTAGGATTCACATCAAGCATCAGAATGGTGAAAAATTTGGTGAGCATAAAAGCATTCTTGCAACATACAGTACAAAAGATTAAATTAAATGAGGTGGATAAGATGCAAACAAATTTGCTTTAACTCCAGTCATTTCGTTACGGACAGGAATCTGAGGTTACAGTGGGCCTCACTGAAAATAAACAGTGAATCTACATTTCGGTTGTAACATATAAATGAAAACTTTAGAAAGCATAATCGGCAACTGTCTTTTGCAGCAGTTATATAGTGTAATTTGTAGGAGATTTTTTTTGAAGGAATACATATCCAACAGATTGCAGATTTTATGCTGAGTGTTTGTGAGCAAAGACGATCATACCAATAATATTAAGGTGTTTTTAAAAGTAGCCATTGAGTGTATTTAAAGAAGTAAAAAAATCATGGACTCTTTGTTGTTTAAGTAATGCAAAATAAATGCAAAATTCTCCTATTTCTGTTTGTATTTGTTTTCGTGTCCCCTTTTTTTTTTATTCACTGCCAATGCTGGACACACCCTTCTTGCCACAAGTATTTGACCTTACAATGTTTCCATACGTTATATTTTTATATATTTATTTATTTTAAAATATATCAAAATGAAGTGTTACTAAATAAAATAAGAATATATAGGTGAAAATATACCACATTTTTATTAGTATACATATTTCAGTATTCATTTTATTAGTATAAATCCAACATTTATATTCAAGCAGATTTTAAAATGAGATGCACACTTCAATCTTTCATGCCTGATCTCCCAAACTACGGAAACACAGTTAATTTCTCAACTTAAATTGAAATCTGTTATTATCAAAAGGGTTCCCTGGTGGTCTAGTAGTTAGGATGCGGCGTTCCCACTGCTGCAGCCCGGGTTCGATCCCCGGTCAGGGAACCAACACCAGCCATTAGGGTTGCACAAGCCAGTGCACTCAGTGCCGGTCCCAAGCCCGGATAAATGGGAAGAGTTGCGTTAGGAAGGGCATCCAGCGTAAAAACATTTGCCAAATCAAACATGCGGATGGTCCGCTGTGGCGACCCCTAACGGGAGAAGCTGAAAACTTTGTTATCAAAAGAAATATATACAGGTTTTCTAGAATATCTAAAATTGTCGTGATCATGGCAATTTACTGTATGTAGCCCCTGCAAGTAACACGACTAATGGACAAACACGCCACAAAAAAAATTCAATGCTGCAAACATATATTTTTCCATTAAAAGCTGGAAAATTGTGGATAGAATGTCTATACACTGCGCGTCATCATGATTCCTTGGGCACTTTTGCTGCAATTTTTCACCGATACGTAGAAGACACAATCAGAATGTATCTTTAAATCCTCTCTATGTACTCTTTAAATGTTGATGTTAATAATAATAATTATAGAAATAATAATTGTTAAATAAAGATTTTTATGTAGCATTTTCAATAGGATATTGTATATGTGATTTACATTAAAAAACAATTAAATGTATACAAATCAAACTATATGCTTTATAAATTGTTTCTGCCTGAATGATTCACCAATCAAATAAAAGTTAAAAAAATTATGATTAAGGATGGTGTTTTTGATCATTTTTGTTGGTACTGGATGAACTGGTATTTAGAAATTTGATTTTTACACCCAACAGTCTCTTGACTATACACAGAATGCTATAAAAGTCATAAATTTGAGGTAACATTAAATTGTTTAAAAGTAATCTATTTATAGAGTTCTCATATCTGACATAAAGGCATGAAATATAACGTGCTTTTAGGTTCAGGATGAAGAGTCTACGCCAGCAGAAGGAAAGGAGACAAGAATAGCTTAATGCAAATCCAAGTGGAGGAGAGCAGAATGTGGAAAATTAGAAGGAATCAGCAAGATTGCTTTAGAATGTGTCAAAAAACATTTATGCATATTGGTAGCAAACATACATGACTTATTTCATATTCAAGACATTGTTTCTTGATTGTGTACATGCACTTAATGTCTTACAGGATCTCACACTCTTGAAACTCATAATGCAAATTTTGAATCCTCCCATCCTTGTTCATACTTTCACCTTTTACATGTCGCATAATAAAGTAAATCTCTCTCTCTCCTTTACTTTCTCTAAATGTCAATTTTAAGGTATTTAAATATGCAGATTTTGAGGTTGAAAAGTTGAATTTAGCCAATTTGTTATATTGTAAAACTAAAATAAACCACTTTTGAAACTAACATGCACTCAGGTAAAATACAAAAAGAGAAAGTCTATATTTTTAGGAAATGTTTTGGTGAATAGAATAACAATTTGGTGCTGCTAAACCAAAGTAAAGTAAAGTAAAGTAAAGTAAATACTACAGTTATCAAGCGACGATTAAAGACCTACCTCTTCCTGAAACACTTAAATTATCACTTTCCAAGCTGCCTTTGTAGAATTTAAGAATTATATTTATATTAAATTTGCAATCTTGTGTACCAGTGTAGATTTATTCATTGCTAAAGACTCAAAGCACTTTTGTACGTCGCTCTGGATAAGGGCGTCTGCCAAATGCCGCAAATGTAAATGTAAATGTAAATTACCACAGCAGTGTGAATGACCAGATGGTGTCAGCAATGGAACATATCTAGGTGGTGATAAAAAATAAATAAAAAAGTGGGGTTTGAAGATAAGGCCTTCTTGTTGTGGTGAGATATTATCCATCCCACTCAGGATTGTGCTTTTATCAATTCTTGCATTATAGCTTATTGTCTCAGTACAAGCCTACTTACTTGGTGGCAATCCATAGCCAAGGGCAGGGAGCAGACAAGCAGGCTATCTGCTGAGCGCATTGACTCGAATCTCTGGTCTCAGGTTTCAGGTTACACAATAAGTCTAGCTAAACAAAAATGTGGAAATTGTCATAAAGTTTGTTTTTGTAACCTGATTAAAATTAAATGTGAACGAGATACTTTAAAATGAAAGCAGGACTGTTGCATATTTGTCTTTTATTTCTAAAATTCAAAAGGATGTTAATGAATTGTGGTTACCAAAAAAAAAATACAATATTAATGTGTAGAATTGAATAAAGGTAATTCTCCCACGTACAGTTGTATGCATCACCTGGCAAAGAAGCTGTTTAAGCCGTTTTTATAATAATCATAAATATTTTCTTACAAAGACAAATTCAAAATATCCTTTTTTACTAACATAAAATACAGTATGTATTAACTTACCCAGACAATTCCATTCATTGTTAAATACAGATCCCAGAATACCTGAATATGTCTGCTGTGTATCTATAGCCAGTATTAAATCTTCACTTTATCTTCAGAATCCTAGAAAAGATTGTGACACAGCAATTATCCTCGTACTAATATAAAAATAGCATTCATGAAATGTATCTAACAGGATTTGGGCTTTTTCATAGAACAGAGACAGCATTGGTACAATGATGTGTTTTAAAAATGCTTCTAAACGAAAACTAAATTAATTAGAATTGTAATGATTGGTAGACATTTCTGATTGACTGAGAGGTCACACTAAGTGGGAGTTCAATTGTCATAAAATTATATTTTAAACTATTTATCAATTCATTACCCTGTTGTACAAAACATCCTTCTGGTACTTCTGTAATGAAAACTGTAAATTGGTGCAAATGTTTTTTAAGCTCATCTGTTATTAAAGTTTTGTTTACCATTATGTTTACATAGAAATGATTACCTTTCCACTTATTCTAATGAAAATATTTACTGAAAATATCTACAATTATAATTGTGATCAAAATGTATTTAGCATACTGTAATCCTATCTTAAATATAAACTCAAACCAAGGTTTAACTGTGTTAAATCCAACAAGCAAACATTTTAAATGCACCCTTTTAGTAACATGGTACATAGAAATAACAATTTCCAAATGTAAAAAAAATGTACAATGTAGCATGTATGTCTAATAATAGTGCATATATAATCATATATCTATAATTCCATATGCTACACCAAAACTTTGCTCATGTATTTTTCATTGTTGTTGTTGTTCTTCCTCTACTTCTTAAGATTGCTTTTGCTCACCACTTCTTCTCAAGATTTATTTTTGACACCTGCAAATCAGAATGACATTCTGTCATTTTAGAGAAAAATACATACATCAATCAATACTGATGTTGTGCAAACTTTAAAGAACTATAAAGTGAAAAATCTGTATCATAATAAAAGTGATACCAAATTGCTCTTACATTTTTTAAATTGTCATCTTGTCCTTTCTAATAATAAACTGATGTGTGTTGTTAATTATAAGAGAAATACTTTCAGTTGTTGTAGTGACGCTTTCTGTAGAGTTAACATTTATAGAAGGAGTCTCAGGTTTAGAATAATGTTTCTCAACATCAAAATGTGAAGACTTTAAATATTTTATTAACTTCAGTGCATGATATCCTCAAAATATTATGAAAAAAAGGAAATATCTTTGTGCAAAGAACAAGGGCACTTTACTTAATCAAAAACAGGCATGATACTGTAATTGAAAAAACTGCATGGCCTAAGAAACACCTCCAGAAATCATTGTTTGTGAACTTCATTGTTCAAAAATTGCCATCTTCTCTGTTTTTATATAGATTAGGCAGTTTTCACATCTGGAAAGGCTCCATCAATGTGAAACGTTTATACAGGTTTTTATAGCAACAAATGCTTTCAACCAGATGATGCCTTTTTAGGAAAAGGTCTTACATATTCAAAGACAAAACCGTATCTTACACCCATCACAACAGCATGGCTTTGTAGTAGAGTCCAGATGTTGAACTGGCCTGCTTGCAGTGGGACAACATTTGTCTCCCAAAACTTCAGCAACTGATCTCCATAGTTTCCATATGAACTGTCTGGGATTAAATTTGCAGTAATCAAATTTAAAATGACTTATTCTTTCTTTAAAATGGTACAGTTCCTCAGTTTATACATCTATGTTTTTTATGTTTTATTGTGAATAGAATATGGGATTATGAGATTTGCATTCTGTCCTCATTTTCATTTTCCTCAACTTTTTGAAATTAATGTTTGTGAACAGCATGTACAGAAAGTTAGAGTTGCAGCAGGAGAACTATTTTGGCTAATTATTGATTATTAGGTTCTAGGGGTGTAATGGTACACAAAATTCATGTACCTTCGTTTTTAAGTCACAGTTCTGTAAAATGTTTGGTGGAAGAAATGCAAAACATGACATTGCTTGTTGTTTTTTAGTAACATACTTTATTTTTACTAACATTTGTAAACATACACAGTTTACATTTTGTATGCAATCTTTAATAGAATGTCTTAAAATTATATATATTAAAAACTTTCTTTCAGCTTCTCCCATTAGGGGTCGCCACAGCGGATCATCCGCATGTTTGATTTGGCACGTTTTTACGCTGGATGCCCTTCCTAACGCAACCCTCCCCATTTATCCGGGCTTGGGACCTGCACTAAGAGTGGCTGGGGTTGGTTTCCCGACCGGGGATCGAACCCGGGCCACAGCGGTGAGAGCGACGCATCCTAACCACTAGACCACCAGGGGACCAAAATTATATATTAAATTATATATAAAATCAAATTGTGTAATATTTTATACAAATAAAATATATCAAAATAAAATAAAAAAAACGAATTGATGCAATGCAGTTTTTGTAATATTAATTTAACTGAATAATCAATTAAATTGGCACATCAAATGAAATTGATTAAATAAAATAAAATAAATAGAAATTTTTTATGAAATAGTTTACATTTGTTAGACCACATTTGGGTAATACAGCTGTGTATAAGTGTGTGTGTTTAATAATTTTTTTTAACTCAATATTTAATACTTTATTTTTCAAAGATATGTACTTCTTACTGTTTAGACTTATTTCGGCATACTTTAGCAAATGTCTTCATTCCTTCCATTGAAGTTTATTATTATTATTATTATTATTATTATTATTATTATTATTAATACTAAACAAACTTGTTCTCCGCCACTTAATATGTTCATAAGGGGGACTAAGATTTTAACTATCTTCTAGATGTAAAAATGATTTAATTCTTTACACATGTGCACCAATTTGAAATAATTTATTAATTACATAATTATATTTAATTAATAAATATATTCATAATAAACATATTCATCATATTTGCATGATTCAGTATTGTTTTTTTAACCATTATCCATTTTAAAATCAGTTAATTATTCGTATGAATACGATTCAACTTAAAAACATAGTTTTACAAATTAAATATAGGATTTGCAACCTATCTTTAATACTCTGTTGTCATACCGCTAAGCAAAGATCCTCAATAATTATTAAAATATGTTGATATTGTAAACAGTATGGCTGCCAACTAACACATTTTTTTTTGTGAATCTGTGCTTAATTGCTTAAAAAGCCTTAACTTACATTATTTGTGAGTTATAAGGATTTGCATTGTATTTAAAAGGCATGTACAGGACAACATTTATACAGAAGGGAGGAACAGTAAGGCCAGACATTTTTTCCTCTCAATTTTCTTCTAGCTAAGATGCATATGGCAGTAGATGATTTTTATCCTCTCAATTAGATACTGTACATTTCACTGCACCGTATGACATCCTATTTAAAGTTGTTTGCCTGTATGAATTAATTTTTTGTTTCCACTCATATCAATTTTATCCAATCTTCACCAGATATGGCTAATAACATCTTGACGCACTGCCACCCATTTGTTCCTTCAGAAAATGGAAACCCTGTTTGTTCATTCTTTCATCTTACAGACAGAATATTCCACCACTGTCTGTGGTCAAAATATACATTAGAAATAAAGCTTTAAATCATACTTGGCCTAAAGTTATAGCTTTGTACCATGTCTTTGTGCATGATGATGATGATGATAATTGCTTTTGTTATCATTGTCATTAAGATTTTTTATTTTATTATTAACAGAAGCAGCAGTAGTATTTCTTACCCAAGTGTCCAAACAATTCTGGTTCCACTCTCCAGCGGAGCTGAAATACAGCTAAATGCACATTGGCAGATTTGATCTATAGGGAAACAATATCATTACTGTGCTTTGTAAATTAACAGCATTAAAAATACAGCTTTATATTTACACCTCTCAAAAAACTTTGTGAAAACAGGTGCACTAGAGAGGCAACAGCATGACCACCATAAAAAAAATTGCAGTTGTTGGTCACAGTCATTTGCTTTCTCCTTATCCTTTCTGACCAAATTTACTCTATATTTGTGTTTTATTTTTGTGTTTGTGTTGGACAAGAAACTGGACTGGAACGAGAACACCACCCTGCTCAGCAAAAAATGTCAAACCAGGATGTACTTCCTGCGAAGGCTGGCATATTTTAATATTTCCACCAAGCTTCTTAGTATGTTTTATCAATCAGTCATCGAAAGTGCTCTGCTGTGGTGTGCTGGTGCGGCACAAGCAAGAAAAACCTGACCCGACTAAATAAGATCATCAGGAGGGCTAGCTCTGTTGTGGGACTGAAGCTGGCCTCAGTGGAGGAGGTGGCAGAACAACGGACATTGTCGAGACTTCAGGCAATCATGGACAATGTGACACACCCTATGCATGAGGCCTTCAGTAAGAGGAAGAGCAGCTTCATCAGCAGACTTTTATCCCAACGCTGCACCACAGACAGACTTAGGAAGTCTTTTGTCCCACGAGCCATCAGACTGCACAACACTCTGTGTTGAGAGCTTTTACTTTATCTTTTGATTAGGCTGGAATTCTGGGAAACTTGGCTTGATTTTGATTTTGGGTGATTGTTTATATTTGCTTGTACCTTTTTATCTTTTTATCTTTTTATCTATTTATTGTGTTTTATTTTGGTTTAGGAATGATTGTGTTTTTATGTGTGGGCAGCTGGCCACTTAAAATTTCCTTCGGGATCATTAAAGTTTATCTATCTATCTATCTATCTATCTATCTATCTATCTATCTATCTATCTATCTATCTATCTATCTATCTATCTATCTATCTATCTATATAAGGGTCTTGTCACTACTTGACACGAGGTATCTGCAACCCTATTGGCTGTTGCAAGAAGGATTGATGTGTCAGAAGGTTTGTATGTTACAGCCTTAGTCCCAAATTGATCAAATTTATAATTTTTCTAAATATTCTACAATACCCCATAATGACAATGCGAAAGAAGTTTGTTTGAAATTTTTACTTATTTATTAAAAATAAAAAATAAAAAAATGTACATAAGTATTCACAGCCTTTGCCATATCATGCAAACTTGAGCTCACTTGCATTTTGTTTACACTGATTAACCACTACAAGACGTTTCTATAAATTAATTATCCATCTGTGGTAAATGTAGTTTATTGGACATCATTTGGAAAGGCACACATCTGACTTTATAAAGTCCACAGTTAACAGTGCATGTCAGAGCACAAACCAAGCAATAATGTCCAAGGAATTGTCTGTAGCCCTTCAAGACAGGACTGCATCAAGGCACAGATTTGGAGAAGGGAATAAAAACATTTCTACAGCACCAATGGTCCCAATGAGCACGGTCGCCTTCGACGTCTGTGAATGGAAGAAGTTTGGAACTACTAGGACTGTTACTAGAACAAGCCACCCACCCAAACTAAGTGATTGTGGAGAAGGGCCTCAGTCAGGGAGGTGACCAAGAATGATGGTCACTCTGAGAGCTCCCGTGTTTCTCTATAGAGGAGAACCTTCCGGAAAAATAACAATATCTGCAGCACTTCACCAATCAGGCCTGTATGGTAGAGTGGCCAGACTGAAGCCACTCCTCAGTAAAACTCAGGTGAGAGCCTATCTGGAGTTTGCCAAAGGCACCTGAAGGACTCTCAGACCATGAGAAACAAAGATTGAACACTTTGGCCTGAATGGCAGGCATTATGTTTTTTAGACAACCAGACACCGCTCATTTCCTGGCCAATACTATCCCTTTAGTGAAGCATGGTGGTGGCAGCATCATGCTGTGGGGATGTTTTTTAGTGGCAGGAACTTAAAACCCTAAGGATTGAGGAAAAGATGAATGCAGCAATGTACAGAGACATCCTTGAAAACTTGCTCTCAGACTGAGGCAATGGTTGATTTTCTAATAGGACAATGACCCTAAGCACACAGCCAAGATAACACAGGAGTGGCTATTGAACAACTCTGTGAATGTCCTTAAGTGGCCCAGTCAGAGCTCAGACTTGAACCTGATTGAACATCTTTGGAGAGATCTGAAAACGGCTGTGAACTGATGCTTTCAATCCAACCTGATGGAGCTTGAGAGGTTCTGCAAAGAAGATTGGAAAAAAATACCCAAGAATAGGTGTGCCCAGCTTGAAGCATCAGGATTTAAGGCTGTAATTGGTGCCAACAGTGCTTCAACAAAGTATTGAGCAAAGGCTGTGTTTGTGTCTGTGTACATAAATATTTATGTCATTTTTTATTTTAATACATTTGCAAAGATTTGAACAAACCTCTTTTATGTTGTCATTATGGGGTATTGCTTGTAGAAATGTGAGGGAAATAATACATTTTCAATTTACAATTGAGTGCCTGCAGCTTTGTGGTAACAGTTTGGAAAAGAACCACATATAGGAAAGGTCAGGTGACCCAATACATTTGGAAACATAGTGTATATAAGTAAAGTTGTCCTTCTTCATGATCCAATGTGTGATTTTAGTGTTTTCTTAATATTTTTTAAAAGTGTGGGTTTAGAAATAATTCTGCTAACAGTGAGCTTTTAACCATTAGGTGGGGTAATAAGCTGTGCTACAATCAGTAGTTGCTAATAAGTGTAGCTACAACTTACACATAACTGAGAAACCGACAACGGAGTGGACATTCTCACAAGCACGCACCTCTTGAAGAACTTTGTCCTTTATAGTAGGGTTGATAAGATCCTCGCTGCTGTTTAATTTTACCCTCAGAAATGCCCTCCTGATAACAGGCACTACAAAAGAGTGGACAATGTTATTTTTTTGTCAAGTCCTGTAAAATTCTTTTGATTTTAAGTATAAAATACATTTTTACTTAAATATAAAAGTGTAACCTTGAACTCCATAGACTTCCACTTCACAGAGTGAGAGAACCTTGCTAACATATGGAATGATCACATTCACATAACGACCAATCATATTGCACGTGTAGTTTACAGAGGCACCTGCAGGCATGCTAGGGATAACAACACATCTGCAAAGAGAAAGAGAAAGAGAGAGAGAGAGAGAGAGAGAGAGAGGGTAAATGTTAAATAGTTGGTTAAATATACAGTTAATAATGCTTTATAAAGCTGTATCCAACCTGAAATCAACTATATTAATAGTTAAAAGTTATTAAGTTTTAATTTATTAAAAAGGCAGATTACATTTTTTGTTAAACTGCTATCCTTTATTATAAAAATCTATGTATTATGTATCATTCACAAATCCACATTACATTATGAGCAATCGTAATTCAACATTTAAGGTTATGAGTTACTGAACAATGTAAAGGGTTCAAACCAGTGCTTCTTTTTAAGGTTGTCAATGTATATAAATAATAAAATTCCTTAAAGTAAACTTTTTTCCCTTTATGCTGATATTTTTACATTGCTCTTTACAGTTTTTACCTGGGGTTATTGTTGCCGTTGTTAAGTAAGGAGTTGCCAATGTGAATCTCAGCACCATTTATCCGTTCTGCACAGCAGTCGCCTCTGTTAGTGATTATTATATTGCTAATGTCATACACCACCAACAAGTCCACCCTCCACCATGGGTTATTCTGAGTACTTGTGTGTGTACATGATCCGGAACCCATGATAGATGTTCTTTTGCCATCGATAGCAAAGTTAGGATAGAAATTGTTAGTATATAATGATGATTGTGTTGCTATTCCTCCTAAGGCCACATTGGCTGTAGAGGGAAAAAAACTATTATTAACACATACAGATGCACTGGGGTCCAAAATCTGAGACTGTAGTGGAAAAGATCTGTTTTGCTTTATTAATTTATTTTATAAAAATTATATTTTTGAAATTTCTAATTTAACATATCTGAGAATTTCTGATTAAGACTTTAGTTAGACAATTCATGTGTATTCTACTATATACCTACCTTGTTGAAGGGTGAGTATCCACTGCAATGAGAAAATGCATATGCCTGTGCAAAAATAGAGAATCCGAAACGTAACATTTGTGCATACTTATTGTTTAATTGTAATTACATTACAATTGAAATGTATTTTATAAAAATCAATAACATTTTAAAAATTATAATACACACACACACACACACACACACACACACACACACATATATATATATATATATATATATATATATATATATATATATATATATATATATATATATATACAGTGGAACCTCGGGTTACGAATTTAATTAGTTCCGGTACTTTATTCGTAACCTGAAAAGTTCGTATCCCGATACAAATTTCTCCATAATAATGAACAGAAACTTCGGTAATTCGTTCTGGACAACCAAAAATATTACTTAAATAAAAATAAAGCCAATATTCACTAATATTATTTACTTTTAACATGTTATATTAAAATCATACCACATAAAACATACAAAAGAGGAAAAGATCTTTACCGGTACTTTCCTTTGAGAAGACTCGCTGCAGGAGACGACGTCAGAGAAGGGGAGGAGGGAGAGTTATTGTTTGGAAGGAGAATCTTATTATATTATATTATTTATATATTATTATATATTATATTATAGAATATTAAAGACAGTGTTATTAACACGAACGCTGAGACAATTGTTGCATTAGAGGAAAATGAGAGCTGTTTCTTTAAGGCTACTATCAGTTGGTATTGAAGTCCAGAGTGAAATTCATTATGGGTATTGTACTGAAAAGACTGTAACCCTGCTAATCTATCTTCATAAAAACAAGTAAAGTGGTTATGCATCGCTAATGTTGTCCATCTCATCATTCCACGAGCAACAACTAACGAGTTGTTACGCTGCTGCCGGGAAAAGTTCAAGCGGATAAGTAACACGATGCTCTCGCTAGGGACACAGGACGCTAACTGATGTGACGAGCTGCGTGGATAGAGCAAAAACAACCAACTTGCCTGTGATTTTTTGGTGAGCGACGTTCGTATCCCGATATATTGTTCGTAACCAGGGGCAAAAATTTTGATGAACTGCGATTCGTAACCTGAATTATACGTATGCCGCGGCGTTCGTAACCCGAGGTTCCACTGTATATATATATATATATATATATATATATATATATATATATATATATATATATATATATATATATATATAAATAATCAGTGAACATGTGACATAGTGAAAATATGAACTCTTGAAATCATTGTTTACTTAAAAATAGAAGCATTGGTCTCAGTAAATTCTCCATTTTCTAAAATAGAAAGATAAGAACTTTAGATGATTTACAACAGCACTTGTAAAGGAAAGAAAGGTAATAGTAGCCAACTGATTAAGCAAATCACTTAAAACTTTTACTGGGTACATCCATTTAAATTAAGTGCATCATATAGTAGATATCTAATTTACTTTGACAAATAAAGGAAGTTTGAGATTTCTTACCTTGCTCTAAATAAACTCAAAAGTCATCTCTTTGACCCTTTAAAACTCTGTGGTGTCCATGAGATGTTTTGCTAAATAATTATGTCGTTTATTTAAAAGGCAAATGCACGTTGTCCTTCACAAATGCAAACAAGTTTGCCACAGACAGAGTCATAAGGTAAGGGAAAAAATCTATACAAAAATAAATAAAACAGGTTCGGGTTTTATACAGTATTACAAGTAATTCAGGAATCAGTCTATCTTCGATTGATGAAAACTTTTTTTTTTTTTTAAATGTCACTGCTAAAAGAGATTGTGTCATCAGAAATACTGAATTAATAAATACATCACCAGATAATTAATTTATGTCAGATCAATTGGTGTTTCTCTTTTAAGAGATAAATACAGTTTAATCGAGTTTCAAAAGTAAGAGTATTTATTTTTCAGGGACACAATGTCAGAAATGGACTAAAGATTTCCAAATTTGAGCTGTTTAAATTGCAGGAGCATTTTATTTAAAGAAGAAATTGTTAAAAATATTTATAATCCATAATACATGCTAAAAGATATTGATAAGCAATATGAATTGATATTGATATATAAATAAACAATTCATGTATATACATTTAAATGAGTTTGGAAGTATAAATACAGTTTGAAAGCTGTGCTGTTAGTTGTAACACAGGATAAAGGGTGTTGATTTCAAATACAGAGGTTTAGGATTTCTTGGAGGAATCTTTGTAAGAAAAGTAGTACTTTGAATGAATTTTGCATCAGGCTACTCAAAGCTTTTGGAGTGCTGAAAGGAAAAATGCGTAAAATAATGCAAATACAGATACATTTATTCATTCATACAGATTCGTTTAGAATTACAAACATTAAACTTCAGAATAGTAAAAAACTTTTATCTTAGTGATCTCAGTGATGACAGTAACGGTGTTGTAACAGGTGAGATAGTTTGAGAAATGTAAGACTGATCTAGGATTTTCACACACAGCATTCATCTGAGTTTACAGAGAAAGCTGAAAGAAGGTTTACAGTAATGATCGTTTTTAACGTGAGTAAACGCAAAAGGGTTTTGCAACATACATTACATCAAACCAAATGAGGTGGACCAGCTTAAACCAAATTAGGTTCTACTCCTGACTGTCAGCCAAGAACATGGATCTGAAGCTAAAATAGGAATGGACTTTAAACTGGAAAAAACACTGCCTGATCTGATAAATATTTGTTTCTGTTTTTACATTGTTTTGTTTTAAAAATTGGCATTAGTGGAATTAACCTGTCTGGCTGCTGGTGATTTCAGAATGATGTGTGGAATGTTTTCTTTCAGTGATATAATGCAATCACATGGACCAGAACTGATGTGTTTCCTACACATTGAGAAATCCACGTTATACTGTAAAGAAGTGAGGCTGTTCTGAAAGCAAGGTGGTGTTCTAACCACTCCAAATAAATTGGCTAGTGAGTGTAAAAGTTAAAATGAACTTCAGGTGCTTTAAATAATGCAAAATAAATGCTAAACACTACTATAGAACCCTTTGTGTGTATGCCATATGTCATTTGCAACCTATGCTCAACCACACCCTCTTTTGCCACGTATTTTTTTATGTTTGCTTGTACTCGGCCATATATATTACACACTGGTAATATATATATATGTATATATATATATATATATATATATATATATATATATGTGTGTGTGTGTGTGTGTGTGTGTGTGTGTGTGTACATACACATTATATACCAATCAACCAATCAACCAATCAATTATATACCAATCAACTAAAGTCATTAATAAATACTGAGAACGTTATCAATGTGAATTATACACTTTACAGTATATTCTTGTACATTTAGAAACATCTGTATACACTGAATTATGATCTCTCAAACAATTTTAGAAGAACAGAGACAGACTTTTTTTTTTAATGATTTATTTCAAATAAACTCTTTGAGACGGATGATCCGCTGTGGCGACCCCTAATGGGAGCAGCCAAAAGCGGAAGAAGATTTAAAATAAACTCTTCACCCCCCCTTTTTGGGGTTAGCAGGATAAGCACTTGGTCACCTGCCTGTTTTTTTTTAGTTTGCACTTCCGCCATGTGTACTACATAATCAGAGCCTGCTTGCATGTCCAGAACATACTGTATTTCATCAAGCAGAATGGGCATGGATGTCTTGCATTTCCTTGGAGTCCAGTAAAGGCTCTTCAAGGTGAAGACTGTTGATGCCTGTGATTTATAACTTCATGCTTGTCTTGCATTTCCTTAGTGTCCAGTACTCCCTAGGGGTTATATGATTGTATTTGTTATAAATTAAAATCAAAATGATCACCCATTTTTTAACCCACAACATGAATTTAGGAATTTTCCCCACTGCCAGAAGATGGGCTCTCTCTCTCTCTCTCTCTCTCTCTCTCTCTCTCTCTCTCTATATATATATATATATATATATATATATATATATATATATATATATATATATATATATATACTGTACACGTATGTGCAAATGAATATGTGGGAAATGCCAGAGCCCAATTTCATGTGTATTTATTTATTTTTGTATGATTTTATTCCAAAAAAAATGTTTATGTTAATGTGCAACAATGGATATATTTTTGTGCTTTTATAAAGAGGAAGTATCCAGTGTATTTAAAAGTGCATTTACAGACTGCATCTTTGAACAAGAGAGATATTGTTTGCTATATTATATGCGCACACACACACACACACACACACACACACAGAAAGTATAAGTATATATCATTTTAAGATATTAAGCTGTACATATTTAATACAGTCTGCTTAATAGTGTAGGAGAGCTGTAATACATTTTAAAACACAGAGTGATTTCTGTAGCTAGATACAAGGTGGTATAAAAAAGGTTTGAGACTACTTTTGTAGTATGCCAACAGATGGCAGCAAAAGGCTGCATGCACAGTCACAGGGACTACTGACCTTCATAAGTCAGTGTGCCAAAAGACATCATCCTGTGTACACTGGGAGCAGTTCAACTGGCGTTCTTTGGTCCACGTGCGTTAACCACGTCTAAGATTTTATCATGGACGGCAAGTTACTGTAGAACACCCTGTCAGCAAGATCCCCTCCAGGTGAGCGTCTAAAAGAAGACTTCCAGGACATATTTCAGAAGTGGCAGTTATGCTAGGAGCACTGTATTGCTGTACAATAGGAACTATTTTGAATGTGATAATGTGTAAATGTAGATAAATAAAGTACTTGCTTGTAAATAGATCTAGTCTCTAAACTTTTTGATACCACCTCTTATATGTAGTTAGATATTAGATCATCTTTTAATTTGGTCATCACTCTATCTAATTTTACCATATTTTAAATATTAGAAACTAAAACTATATTAAAATGATATAAAAAATTATGTGATTAATTAGTAATTTTGTAATAATTTAGTAACAAAGTAATGATTTTTGATGAAGATGAATGAAGATAAAAAAAAAAGAAATTAAGCTTGGCAGCTTGGCATTGGCTGGCATGTTGGTGCATGCTGGAATTTGAACTTATGACCTTCTGGTTTAACATCTTAACCATTAACCATTTGGCAGCGCACATTGAGATTGTGTATATAGAATAGAATAGCCTTTATTATTTACATATACATTACAGCACAGTTAAATTATTTTTTTGCATATCCCAGCTTGTTTGGAACCTGGAGCCAGAGTGTAGGGTCAGCAATATATAGCGCCCCTGGAGCACAGAGGGTTAAGGGCCTTGCTCAAGGGCACAAGAATGGCAGATTGGCAATACTGGCGCTTGAACCACCGAACCTTCCGATCAGTAACCCAGCACCTTAACCATTAATATATGTATTACATACACACACGTTTACAGAATTTAGCAGATGTCATTATCCAGAGTTATGTACAAAAGTGCTTTAAAGTCACTATCAATGAATACAATGGTTCACTAGGAAAAGTGAGTACACCCCTCACATTTCAGCAACCATTTTATTATATTTTCTCAAGAGACTCAACATACAGCCATTATTGTGTAAGTAACAAATGTGAGTATATAAAGGCTAACTTGTTAGCCTTTGCCACAGCTTTGGGGACTAAACCAAAACTTTCTTTTGGCTTCTCCCATTAGGGGTCGCCACAGCGGATCGTCCGTATTTATGATCCACATGTTCGATTTGGCACAGGTTTTTACGCTGGATGCCCTTACTAACACAACCCTTCCCATTCATCCGGGCTTGAGACAGGCACTAAGAGTTGACTGGCTTGTGCAACCCTAATGCTGGGGTTGGAGAGAACCACCTCCTAACCACTAGACCAGGGAACCCTGCCACAGCTTTTGGGACTCACAGCTAAAAATGCCCTACCTAACCTTTAAATGTTAACAGTTCCTGATAAAAGTGGGCTACATACATAATTTAAATATCTTTGAAAAGAGAACACTGATGGACCCTTGTGAAACCTGTTTCGTCTTGGAAAACCTCTGTATGACCCTGGCCACTGTACTGCAACTCAGTTTCAGGGTGGTACTGATCTTCTTATAGCCGCGGTCATCTTTGTGGAGAGCAACAATTCTAATTGTCAAATCTTCAGATTATTCTTTGTCATGAGGTGCCATGTTAAACATCCAGTGGTCAGTATAAGAGAATTGTACTCAAAGCACCAACTTTTAACTGCACTAATACAAGATACCCAAATTTGTATGGTTCTGTCAAGCAGACAAAAACATAAACATGATGAATAGGACATGTGGCTTTGCATCACTTAGGGTGTATTTGCTTTTGTTGCTAAATATTCAAACAATAATGGCTGAATGTTGAGTTATTTTCAGAGGACAGTAAATATGTATTGCTATAAAAGCTGCACATTGACTACTCAAATATAGTCTTATTTCTATAGTATTGTCTCTTGAGTAGGTATACTTAAATAGTCACTGAGATGTGAGGGATGTACTCATGTGTACTCACGAGGGGTGTATTCATGGCAGTAGCAATAGCGTAGCATTAGTATTTTTACAGAATTTCCTACCCATTTTTAAGTTTTAGTTTCAGGTTGTGGTTCTTTTGTCCAACGGATCTGAAATACTGAAGGGGGGATTTTGCCAGTTTTCAGCTGTAGAGAAAAAAATATTATGTATTATGCATGGCACTGGTATGTGTGCATCTGGTGAAGCAATAGCAGTGGGCTTCATCACTACAACACACTGTGCTATGCAAAAGATGGACTCCAAACAGTTATTTGCTATAGGTGTAGCTACAAGATCTGTGTACCTAATAAACTGACAACCAAGTATAATTTTGTAGAAACACACCTTTTGGAGAACTTTGTCCCTCATGGTAGGGTTATTGAGATCCTCACGGCTGTTAAATTTTAACCTCAGAAACACTCTTTTAACAACAGGCACTAAAAAAAAGTCACCAAAACTGATAATTAGCAAATGAGGAAAAACTTGTCAAATATATTTGAAATAATACATTTAATAAAAAAGTGCAACCTGGAACCCCATAGACTTCCACTTCACAGAGTGTAAGGTGCTGGAAAATATTGGGAAGGAAGATATTTACATAACGGCCCACCATATTGCAAGTGTAGTTTGCAGTGCCCCCAATAGGGATGCTAGAGATTATGAGGCACCTGAAAAAAGAAAAATATAAAAACATTTTTTTAGGCTTATTTTAAAGTTAATTAATACTTAATAAAAAAATCACAACTCTGATATGTGTACTTTCAGAGTTATTGGGTGAATAAATAATCAACATATTATTATTTAGAATTGAGAAATGAACAGCTATTAATACCAACCAATTAATACTTTCAACTCTTTTGTCAGAATTACATGATTTGCATCAGTAAAAATGTATTTTCTTTTCATATACAGACCTGTAGTTTTTATGTTTTCTGAAGTCTTACTTTGCACTTTTTTAAATTCAGCAATACTAAACTAATGAGTGACTTAATGTTAAGCATAAATTCATGCCATTTACAATATTTATAATAAATGTTTTAATATAACTTGTTATAGTTAAGGTTGTAAATCTATACAAAAGAATGTAATATCAAATAATAATAATATAATACAACCCTAATTCCAAATAGTTGGGACACTTATGTAAAATGTAAATGAAAAGAAAAAGCAATGATTTGCAAATCTCATTAAACCATATTTTATTCACAATAAAACATAGAAAATGCTTTAACTAAGGAAAAGTAAAATTTTAAAGAAAAACAATTCTGAATTTGATGGCTGCAACACATCTCAAAAAAGTTGGGACCGGGTTGCAAAAGGCTGGAAAATAAATGTTACTAAACAAAAAGTGCTGGAAAAACAATTAGCAAATAATCAAGTTAATTAGAAACAGTTTAGTGACATAATTGCATAAAAAAAAGAATCTTATTAAAAAATTAAAGAGAGGCAGAGATTCACCAATCTGTGTAAAACTGTCCTTACAACAATTTCAGAATGATTTTTTTCAAACTAAAAATGTGATGACTTTAAATATCCCATCCTTTAGGGTACATAATATTTTCAAAGATTCTAAGAGTTTAGAGAAATCTAAATATTGGTGTTTGTGATCTTCAGGCCCTCATTTGGCACTGCATTATATAGACATGATTCTTTAATAAATATCACAGCATGGACTTAAAAACCACTGCCATGTCATTCATAAATGCAGGTTAAAGCTCTGTGCAAAGATGAAGATGAAGACAATTTTAACATATACAGAAATGTCACCACCTTCATTTAATATGGACTGAAGAAAAGTAGAAAACTGTTTTGTGGTAAGATGAATCAAAATATTTTTCAATTTTTTTGGGAAACCATGGATGAGCACAATAACCTTTTGATACATGTTTCAGCCAATAAATTCAAAATTACCCTTTTTCCCACTTAAAATGCTACATTTCCTCAGTTTAAACATTTGATATGTTTTATATGTTCTATTTTTAATAAAATATGGTTTTCTGAGATTTACAAATTTAAATGCATTCTGATTTTATTTTACAATTTACATTGGGGTTGTAAATGTTAAAATATATTATTGATATTTTCTTATCTGATATTTTGAAATACATTTCTAAAAAAAATCACCTTGGGTTATTGTTGCCATTGTTGACTAAGGATCTGCCAATGCGAATCTCTCCAGCATTTAATCGTTCTGGACAGCAGTCGCCTCTGTTAGTGATGAGTACATTGCTAATGTCATACACTGCCAACAAATCCACCCTCCACCATGGGTTATTTTCTTCATTTGTAGTACTACATGATCTCTGATAAAAATTAGATTGTCTGTTGCCATCGTTAGCCATGTGAGGATTATAAAAGTTAAGAAGTGTTGAAGATTGTGCTGCTATTCCCCCTAAGGCCACATTGACTGAAAGAAAAAAGGAAACATAAGTTTCTGATTTGGTAGGATTATTTTATTGATATTTTTGCTTTAATACCAGTGTCCAAATTAATATAAATATTGGATTTTTTTTTTGCATCATGCTTTTCTTCAATCTTTAAGATATTAAATATTTTTTTCTAATATGACAAATATAAAACATTTATTTTATTTATTAATCTACTATATCTGTACCTTCTTGATATGTGAGTGTCCACTGTAATGAGGAAATGTATATCCCTGTGGAATAATATATAAGCTTAAATTAGTAATTATATTACTTGCTTGCTTATGGAAAGATGTAATAGAAATAATTACTTGATAATTCATAGATAATAGTTAATATATATAATACATTAATTAAAAGTTAATGATGATGAATGATGAATGTTAACTAAAGCTAAAAAAAAAAATATTTTTTTCAGTTTGATAATTGCAATCACTGTTTACCTAAAAAAGGAAGCATGGGCCTCAGTGATCTCACCATTTTCTTCTAAAACATGAACATTCAAACAACATTTTGATTGATGACATGATTTACAACAGCACTTAAAGAAAATAGTAAAATTAATAAGAAATGTAGCATGTGCTCTCAAGAATTCAACCTTTTTACTGTGCAAATAGGAAGTGCATCAAAAAGCAAATATATAATGTATTAAGGCAAATAAAATGTTCTTACCTTGGTCAACACAAATCAGAAAGTCACCTCTTTGACAATTTTAAACTCTGTACTGTCAACTAGGTGTTTCAGTATATGTTTATGTTGTTAATTTAAAAGTCAAATTCACTTTGTGTTTTACGAATGCAAACAAGTTTTCTTTGGAAGACAGTCTATTGCAATAAAATTGATCTAGTTTTAAACATGCATACAGAGATATATAATATGGGTATGTGTTTTATCCAGCATGATAATCTGTTCATGCACAAAAAATAAATACCATCACAGCTAAATCTAATGTGATGATCCTTCCAGCAATCCTTTTACAGATTGACGTTTGCTCCTTAAGGAGATGAACACTGCTTTTTTCACTGATACTTTGTTGATACAGTGTCAATAAATAGAGAAACTAATAAACCTGTAATAAAACTGTCAGAATGTGCATTTAAATCATATGTATTAAAATGGCAATTTGTTCATAATTGTTTCAGTAATTGGTAAACTGTGCAAAGTGTCGTGTTTCTTTTCCATTGTCAAGATTTTTTACTAGGAAAAATACACTTTTGCATGACTTTTTGCATATATTTTGGAATGAAAAAGTAAAAACTCCGGAAGTGCCAGACCTTGTTTGTTCTTATTTATTAGAATTTACAGGAAAATGAACTTAGCGCTTTCATTTGGCAGAGGCACAATACATACGATCATGCAGATGCACAAAGAACCTCAACTTGCATTTAAATCAACCACCAGAATGGTGACCAGTGTTGTGTCAATGATCATGGCATGTTCATGATCAATCATAAGCATTAATCATATGTGTTTTATACAGAACGCCAGACCTTTTAGAGATTAATTTTCAGACTAATGTAAGCTGTCAGCAAGACTGTTCATTCTTTACAAATCTTGTTAGCAGACAAGTATCCTGGAACATCCAACGTGTCAAACCAAATGAGAAGGATTAGCTACAAACAAATTAGCTGTCCATCAGCTAAGTACTGGAATCTGAGTTTACAGTAGACACAAATTTAAAGTCAGGACTAAGACACATTCTACAAATTTTTCCAATTAATTTGTTTGGTCATTTTATATTCCAATTTAGTTTACCAACATTTTTGAATTTGTTTGTGTTTTATATAATGCTTGAAATTTGTTTTACAAAAGTAGATCTTGGCTACTAGTAAATTAAACAGCCATAAAATAATGTGCTTAAATAAGTGGTATAAATCATTATCCAGTGCATGTAAATGTATTTTCAAATTGAGATGCTGATTTGTGAATCTCAAGCATTCAGTGCTTGTTTTCCAGTTACAGATAGGTGTAAGTGCCTGTTTATTATTTACATTGTTTCAAACCTTGTCTGTTTTTCCAGTCTTATAAATATGGATCAACCTATTTTGTTGCTGTTTGCCTTAAATACATTAATAATTTGCTCACGTTAGAGTTGAAGCCAGGATCTGAAGCCATTTCAGCATGTACCTGTCTGGGCATTGTCATCAATGAATATAATTACAGACAGTCATCAGTGGTGGACAGTAACGGAAAAATATATATATTTCTTACGGTACTTAAGTAGCTTTTCACGTATCTGTACTTTACTGAACTATTTCCATTTAGAAGTCTTTTACTTTAATTTAACTACATTTCAAAGTCAAATGTCTTACTTTTTTACTCAATTACATTTTGCAAAATCAGTCGTTCCCTTTTATTTATGAGTGGATAAAAACTGGTCAAGAACGCAGCAAGCCACCAAATGTATCCAGTCACCACATCTGATGCCCATCACCTTCTTGCCTGTAATCACAAGCAAGCTCCAAACTCAAACTGTATTGGCTTGGAATGACCAGCTTGGCAGAGGGTATCTGGGAGGGTTAGGGTTAGTTGATCAGACACACTGGGTAGCTGGAACCCCAAACAAACAACAAGGTGGGGAACTCCTTTGTTGTCAAGTGTTGAGTGTTGAGTGTTGCAATATGTTAGCAAAAATGGTGAATTTTCTGAAAAATTTTGCTGAAATGTCAGCAAAAATGTAATCTCTAAAGAGTAGATGAGACCTCCAAAGATGCTTTTTGAGGTTGAGCAATACTTTTTGCTGGATGACATATGGATCTGAGCAGTGTTTCAAATCATTGGTCATCAAAAAGGTTGCAATCTCATGTGCAATGAATGTGGTCTATTATCAATGACAAGGACTTCACACTCTGTAATGACTACAGGACTTTGATTATTTTGTGTGCTGTTGTTGACGTCATTAACTGCAGCTCAGGTCACTTTGAATGTGTGTCAACCACAACCATTTTGCCCTCACATGACCCAGCAAAATCTACATGTATACCCTTCCATTGTTTGCTCGGCCACTCCCATAGGTAAAGGGATGTTAAACATGGCATTATTTGCATCTGTTGACAAGAATGGCACCTTTTTTATTTGCAGTCCTACTGTGTATCAGCACCGAGGCCAGATAAACCAGATGGAGAACAGGCATGGGAAATATTGGGAATCAACCAGATGCTTAGCTTTTTACAATAATTATATTTTTCCAAAGCAAATTTAAAAAAAAATTTCCCCTTAAAATGTCTTATAATCCCAGTTTAAGATTTTTTGTTTTGTTTTATTGTGAAAATTATACAGATTTATGAGATTTGCAAATAATTGCATTTATTTTTAATTGACATTTTACACAGTGTCCCAAACCTTTGTGAATTAAGGATGTAAAATACAGACAAATAAATTTGGCTTCATTGGCTGCATGCTGTGAGAAAGCGAAATACTCTAGTCTTTAAATCTTCCTTATAACAGTTCAATGACGAGAACAATCTTTTAACGGAGCAGACATTATGCCCACGCTTGCCGCTATTTAGCATAAGTTCCAGCATTTGCACATAAATTAGCAAAAATTTACCATACCAGTAGTATACAGTTTGCCTCCCCTTTGATCACCTGATTACCATTAACTTGAAAAATCCCCAGAATTTTCTCTTCCATAATTTCCATTATCTTTGGAATGTCCCTGAATTTTGGCCCTCTTTAAAAATCTCTTAAGAAAACCTTTTAAGAATTAGACTTAAAGTGTGCACATTAAATTATATGAAGTACATCATATAGTAAATATACAATGTTCCAAGCTAAATAAAAGCACAGTGCTTGTCTTTGTTAGGATTTCCTTTAGAAAATCTATAGTTTGCATTAATTTTGCATTAAGGTGCGGTGGAGTGAAAAGGTGAAAGCTCATGGAGTGAAGTTTTATTTGCATGATGTATCAGAAAAAAGAACTAAACTCATACACATTTTTCAATATCAGAATGGTTGTTGTTGACAATGCAATGGGTTAAGAATATTTAGAGACTGAGGTTGGATTTCCTCTAATCACTATTCATTTGAGCTTACACAGAATACAAGACTTTGTTAATAAGAGAGGTACAAGGAAAATCATCAAATCCTGGCTGGTTGAGTCAAAAAGCCTAGAGTAATTATAATTTTTCATGACTGTGGTGAGCAGAAAAGCAAAAAATACAATAACGTTTAAAAGCTTGTCAAGCTAAATGAAGAAAAAACCCAACCAAATTAGGTTCCACTCCTGTCTGTCAGCCAGGAATAAGAATCTGAGGCACCACTGTGAATGAAATCATGAAAATGTTGCCTTCTGTCAGAAATTTAGGTAGCTCATGGTTGTATAAATGTAATGTTTTCCTTCAGTTATGTAAGGCAATCATGTGAACATAGTGTAGAATCTTGAAGGAATGTTAACACCATATTGTAGAAACTCATTCAAATCCTGGAAGAAGCTAAGAGTAAATTCTTTATATTGTAGTGGACTGAGACATATTTTTTATTTGTTTTGGTGACAGAAGCTCCTAGTGGCACTTTAAAAGGAAATGCTAAGTAAAATAGAAATAATAAGAAAAATAAAAGAAATAAAATAGAATTAAAAGTAATTGCACATTTTTATAAAGAAAAATAAATAGAGTATTATTGCACAAAAGAGGTCTAACACAGAAAAAATCCCTTTCCACAGATTTAAAATAATAATAATATAACTAACATGGTTAGAATTGTGCCAGGACCCCAAAAACCTTACTATTATGTTCAGCTAACTTTGCTCTCAGCTGTTTATCAACTGTTTAGATTTTCTGATTGTGAACTTGTTTTGGTTTTCATGTTCACAATCTTTTTTTCAAAGTTTGTTTTTTGATGATTGCATAATAGTAAGATTAAATTTTGCTTCATTTACCATTTACCTCAGCGACACACCCTTCACAAGCCAGAGTCAAAGCAACAATATCTTCTTAACAAGGATCTTACCACCACCAACACCTTAACCCATTGAGCTATCAGAGCTGACTACTGTACCACACCATTTGTAGGGGGGTTATCTTTTATTTTTAACCTTCACCAGCTGAAAAAAACTTACTTTGACAGTTAGAACAGTTCAGCAACTAACATTATTAACCTCTGGACTCAAACCATGACTGTCACCTTCAGACAGACACATGTCTTAATTCAGTTAATCACAATGGCTGATGCCTTCTTCTTTTTTTTAAGGGGTTTATCTTTTATTGTACATCCTCTACCATCAGAGAGAGTGTACTTATAAATAAAGACAAAGCTGGATAAACTTACATCACCTTCAGCAACAATGGGGCCTTAACCTACTGAGCCACCAGGGGTTCTAGATGTTTAAGATTTTTAAGGGGTTTGATCCCTTGTTGTTTAAAACACAGAACTTACACCTGAAGTGACAAAGATATACACACACACACACACACACACACACACACACACACACACACACACACACACACACACACACTTACTCAAAGAGCTACCTGTGCCTCATGAATGAGATGAGAGGTTTTTCTTTGTGATATTGTTTCATACACTCAACAATAGAAATCTTGCAATTTATTTGCTAATGGCCCAGAAACAAAGCTTTAGTGGTTATCAACACAGTTTTTATATATACTATTATCTAAGTTCAACTTGAATGTTAGGAAACACAAAAAACAGTGAAGAATAAAGCTGTAAACAGCAGTCACATACACTCTAAAAAGCCCAAAATGTAACCAAAAGGAATTTAATAATGATTTGTGTTAGTGGAATTCTCTCACTGTAGAAGGAAAGGCCTTGGTTGAGGATCAGCAACTCACAGCTCTTCAGCCCCACACTTTTCCAGAAGCCATGACAAAATAATATGTTAATAAAAATAATTATGTTTATTTTATTTTTGGTTACAATTGGACAAAGTTTCAAAGGGAACAACTCTTATTTTGGCATTTGAAATAACAGATATGACACTGAAAATGAAGTTCCAAAATTGTATCGATCAAACCAAATGTCACTTCCTGCACCCTGACCCATGAGTAGCTGATATTAAGTTCAAGACCCCTGCTCTCATAACCTAACCATTTATAAATCTTAAAAAAAAAATTCAAAACAGAGTTTTCACTAGCAACAGTGCTGGCCTGCTGGCATGTTTAATATCTGGTTAAATTGGCAAACAACAAAAAAACTAATGTCAAATGGCATTTCCAAATAAAACACATAGCATTTGCTATAAAATACCCATCTGGAGATGAACGAAAAAAGAACCATTTCAGAAGTGCTGCAGAAAGCTAAACAGAGCAAACTTCATACAGTAGATAAAGTTGCAAAACTCAACAACAGCTGCTAGTTTTGCAGAAAGGCTGTTTAACATGACAGTAGAGTAAATCAGTTTATTTGGTTTGCTTATTAATGCTTATAAAACATTGATTAATTGATTTTGTGCCATTCAATTATATAATCATCACTTTATATTAAGAATAAAATATATTACTTCGCATTTCAATTTGCTTTCTCTGCTTAATGCAGTCTACAATTTAAATGCAATTTGATGAACTCCACACTGCTAGTAGGGGTATTCTTTCCTCAATAAACTTGCTCCAACAATCCGAAAGGCTTTGTATTGTGGCTTCATTACCAATTCAGGTGTGCATTTATTTTCTAATAATTCAGTAAACCATTTTCCATTATACCTGACTTACTTCAGCATAAGTTTCACCAGGTTTATATAAAAGTAAATGGACCTGTATCAAAAGAGATTAAAAATTAGTTGTCTGTTTTTGCAATCCATTCTTGTTATTACATACATAGATATTATGGTCAGGGTGCAAGGGCTACACAGTGGCTATCGATATCATTCAAAAGGCAATAGTGTGATATAATTTAACAAGCTATCTACATTCCTGTGATTATCATCTTCCACATTATACCTGTACATTTGCACACTGTTTTTCAAGAAAAAATGGTGTAGTGGTCGCATGTGCTGTTCATCTTATAAAATTTAAGAAACATTTAATAAAAAAGTTCATTTCTTTCTGGAAACATCCCAGGCTTGGATCACTAGGCACATAGAATCAGCACACCATTAATTCTTTACATTCTTACAGATTATTCAATATTGTGCATTACAAGTAATATACAGTAACTAAAAAAGTTCCATATTTAAAGGGAATTTAATGCCCTTAGGTGGAAATTGATGTAAAATGTACACTTGAAAAAGGAAAACAAATGGTCAGGAAGAAAGCTCATTAATAATGTGTTTTAATTAAAAAATTCGTCAGTCTACACATTTTTAAACAGTATTAGTGGAAAGGAATCAGTAAATAGTGGATATGTTTGACAGCGAGGAAAACAAACATAATGAATATATCTAAACTAATGATTTCTAAATGCCTGGGAGGTGGTAAGGATTTTCTGTATTGAATTAGGTGTCATGAAAAATTATGATTATTAGTATTTACATGACTTCTTGGTACTACTCTAATAAAATCTTTAAATGTGTACCGCTGTGTTTTGAACCTGATTTAAATGTTTTGTTTTTTATTATAATCAAATAGCAAAACTACAATAATTCTGAGCTATTATCTTAAACTTAAACCTAGGCTTAACTCTGATAATCTGATGATTTATAAAACAACAAGCCATTTTAAATACATCAATCAATAATATCGTAAATAGGAATAACACTATTTTTTTCCTATATACATTTCCTAAAAGAAACTGTACTTCTAGTTATTGGTGTATTTGATCTGCTTGTACCATATCAAATCTTATGCGTCTGGCTTTTTCTTTCTTTGTTATGTAACCACTACTTCTTTTTCTTCTTTATGCTCTCTTTCAATTTTTTCATTATAGGACAGTCACCATCAGAACTGCACTTTCCCGCTTCCTGAGAACATGAAAATGTATTTTATTTTATTGTTACAATCAAGACAAGGGCATAAATGGGTGTTAATTATGGCTTGAAGTTGGTAATAACATTAATACTAACAGCAAATGCAAATAATTTGTATTATTTTTGGGCAACATTCAGTTTCACCAATATTTTTAGGGTTTTAATTTATATGTGCTTCAGAGAGATTATATTAAGAATTAAGCTTGCATTGGAATATAAGTTTTTAGAAAAGCAAGAAACATTATTTTGATTCAATATTGGTTAACTTTATATTGCTTACCTAATTATTTCTATTAGATGAGTTTGTGTTCCGAGCCGGACAACTCAATGGCATGGAGATTAGAATTATTTATGGGCCCATTCAGCGAATATGCTATTTTTGCTATTTTTTTTTAAGCACCAAAGGAAATGTACTTTTTGTACATTTTACCATTTTTACCATTGATTCCTTTAGTTTTCTTAGTTTTTTTTAAACCAAAACCTCTAACTGTTAAGCCTCACCAGTTTAGATTGTTTTTTGATGTGCCTTTTGCCGACTATTCCTACGATTTCAGGCAAACTGACCTGTGACACTTAGTGATGATCAAAAATATTAATATTGACATTTTTAAATAGTATGACTGCCACACTTCTAATGAAGCGGTGCTTAATTTGCTTAAAAAGCTGTGTCATGAAGTCAGATTAAAATGTTACTGCTGAAAAGGGGTCATATCTGATCAAATTGAAAAACATGGCTGCTATGTGTATGAGCAAGCATTTGAAAAAGTTAAAGAATTACTTCAAATTTAGTTTACTTATTACTTTAATTTACTTTAGTAATAATCACAGTATTCGTATACACTTTCTTACCATTTTAAGTTTTAATTTCCAGTTCTGGTTCCTTTGTCCAGCAGACCTGAAGTACTGGTGAATGGACAGTGACCAATTTCATCTATGAAGAAAAATTTAATTTGTGTTTTGCAATTCTTCATATACAGTATATAGCATAATACACATGTATATAAAATACAGCCTTCCAGCATCTTTGGTGTTATGTTTTTCTGACTTCATCTACTCAGTGGAAACAGACCACCACTGATCGATCACTGACCAAATGTATTTATGGGCTAGTGAAACATTTTAATACAACAATGACAGTAACATATTCGTAGTGGTGAATGTTGGTGCTTATTGCACTTATTATACTATTATTTCTTATAATAGGGTGGTATGCAACAGGCCATTTAGCACTACAGAGAGGATACAATCAATTATGAGCAAAAAGTGTAGCTATCGGTGTACCTAATATACTGTAAGTGTACCTAATATACTGACATCTAAGTGTACATTCTTACAAACACACACCTTTTGAAGAACTTTGTCCCTCATGGAAGGATTATTGAGATCCTCACTGCTTTTAAACTTTAATCTCACAAATGCTCTCCTAAAAACAGGCACTACGAAAAAAAAGTGTTGACATGCAACTGTTAAACTTTAATTAATATAAAACTGTGAAATAAATATAAATGTGTGTCACCTGGAGTTCCATAGACTTCTACTTCACAGAGAGTGAGGTACTGGAAAATATTTGGAACGATGATGTTCACGTAATGCCCCCTCATATTGCAAGTGTAGTTTACAGAGGCACCAGCAGGGATGGTAGAGATAACAACACATCTGTAGAAAAAAGAGAGAGAAAGATGTTGGAATAATGTTTTATATATAAAATAAGGTTTATATAAAATCTGTTTATAGTAGTCAAACCCTAAATAAGTAATGTAAATAATCTATAAAAGATAATAAAAAAAAACAAAGAAGCATGACATTAATAACAATTAATAGCATGCTTTGTGAACTGTTAAAGCTTTATGATGAAACTCATTATTTTTTATTTTTTTGCTATTTATAAATACATTAAAAAGTTTCACCTGGGGTTATCATTGCCGTTGTTAACTAAGGAGCTGCCAATGTGAATCTCAGCACCATTTATCCGAGTTGTAACAGCATCACCTCTGTTAGTGATGATAACATTGCTGATATCATACTTTGCCAACAAATCCACCCTCCACCATGAGTTTATCTGACCATCTGTGTGTGTACATGAGTAGGAATACAGGCTTGATGCTCTGTTACCATCAATAGCAAGGTAAGCATAGTAATTCTGGAATAAAGAAGATTGTGTTGCTATTCCTTTTAAAGCCACATTTTCTGAAAGGAAGAACATAAATTCATTTATTAAAACTGTATCTGTGCATGTCTGCTTTACATATAAACACATATACACCAGGGTATATAAATATATATACACAATACAACATACACATATTATATACAGTATATATATATATATATATATATATATATATATATATATATATATATATATATATATATATATATATATATATATATATATACACATTACAGACCAAAAGTTTGGACACACCTTCTCATTCAAAGAGTTTTCTTTATTTTCATGACTATGAAAATTGTAGAGTCACACTGAAGGCATCAAGGGCTATTTGACCAAGAAGGAGAGTGATGGGGTGCTGCGCCAGATGACCTGGCCTCCACAGTCACCGGACCTGAACCCAATCGAGATGGTTTAGGGGTGAGCTGGACCGCAGAGTGAATGCAAAAGGGCCAACAAGTGCCAAGCATCTCTCAGGGAACTCCATCAAGACTGTTGGAAGACCATTTCAGGTGACTACCTCTTGAAGCTCATCAAGAGAATGCCAAGAGTGTGCAAAGCAGTAATCAAAGCAAAAGGTGGCTACTTTGGAGAACTAGAATATGACATTTTTCAGTTGTTTCACACTTTTTTGTTATGTATATAATTCCATATATAATTCCACATGTGTTAATTCATAGTTTTGATGCCTTCAGTGTGAATCTACAATTTTCATAGTCATGAAAATAAAGAAAACTCTTTTCATGAGAAGGTGTGTCCAAACTTTTGGTCTGTACTGTATATACACATACAATTATTTTCTTTTGATAATTAACATGATTTATCATGGGATAAATAACATGATTTACTTCTGTATTCTATTATGTTCTTACCAAGTTGATGGGTCAATGTCCATTGCAATGAGACAATGCATATCTCTGTGCAGAAATGTATAATTTAGTATTAATGCAGTTAAAAATATACATGCAATCATTTTGACTCTTATTCTGTGTTTACCTAAAAAATTTACCATGAGCCTCAGTGAAATCTTCATTTTCTGCTCAAATAGAAAAATAAAGATTTTACACATTTTACAACAGCAGTCAGTTTAGGAAAGATATTCAATAACACTTTTATGTGAACATTCCTATAATGTGTATATAGCATTTCCAATTCTATAAAGTGCATTATATAGCATATAAAACACATTTTTAATGTATTAAACCAAATAAGAGAGTTTAGAGAGAGTTCTTACCTTACTAAGCTCTCTGACCCTTTTAAACTCTGAGCTGTTCACTCGGTGTTTCAGAAAATGTTTATGTAGTTCATTTAAAAGTCAAATTCTTTTTGTGTTGAACACCTCATTTGAAATACTTTGAGGTGTTCAAAGTATGGCTCTGACATGTACTAAAGTAAAAATTGTGTTTTTAAATTACGTAAATCATTAGAACGCCAATCACAAAAAAAGTTAAATGAGGTTAAACTGAAGAAACAACCACTTCTAACTTTCATACGGATAACATAATCAGAGAATATTTCTTTCTGAAAAGTAGACATTTAGAGTTTTTCTACATTATTATTTATTATTTATGTCTGTATAGAGAGATGACGATGACCTTTTCTTTATTTTACAAATCATCTGCTCTTATCTGTACAATCATAAAAGACAAGAATAATTTAAGTTCGTTTCGACGTTATGAGGAAAAAAGTCACAAAATGCACGGGCAAGTTTGTCGACCCCAGAGGTTTAATTGTTAACCAATTCACACTGCATTAATCACGCATTAATAAAATTTATGCCTGTAAACCGTGTTGATTTTGACAGCCCTAATCAATATATTAATACAGAAGAATTTCACATTTTCTTACCTAATAAATGTATCCCGGCTGAACATCCATCATAAAGAACACAAGCAAAGAATAAATGATGATGATCAGGTGATCAAGAATGTGTCTGTTCTCAGTCATGTTTATATCGCTGACTCCCTCTCTCTCATCCACGTTAACCCCATACTTCTTACTGAGCTTCGTAAACTAGCCTACATCTATGGTGTGTGAGAGTCAGGAAATAAGACACTAGTTGTTGATTAAAAAAGCCAGTGAGCGCAGGGAGGAGTGAGGAGAGAAAAATATTGACATTTCACCAAATAGATTAAAACTAAAGTAATGAACCTGTTTTAAAAATGTAACTAGTAGAAAGTAAAAAGTTGTCTTAAATATAAATATTGAATTGTATTGTAGTATTGCTACCAGAAAAATCTACTTAAGTACAGTAAAGAAGTATTTGTACTTCATTATTACCCAACTCATTTTAGTTTAAAAATGCATACAGAAATACCTAAAAATGTATATCTAGCATGCCAATCAAATCAATATCTTATTTCTGAAAATGTATACAAATGTGTTACACAAAGTGAAAATAAAAAATGTCATGGCTAAATCTGATATAATGATCCACCAATAATTCTCAACACTGTTTAATCATATCTCTATTTTTTAGGCCAATTTGTGCAGATGCATGTATATTAATAAAATAATATTAAATAACATAATGATAACAATTAATAGCAGATAATATTCCTGTGGTAATAATATTCATTCAAAGGCTTTTTAGTGTTTTTTGTTTTCTTTTTAATGACATTGGCTGTTATTGCTTTATTATTATATAGAAATACTGGTTGTTTCAATGGTTGTAAGATCATGTGAGCTGTTTCCGGGTGTGTGACTTAGGTAAAAATGATTTGCATAAATTGGCCAAAAGCAAAAGTCATGCAAAGTAATCAGTTTTTGACAAAGGTCAAACCACCAATACACTGCATTAACCCTTAAAATATTTGTTAAAAATATTTAAACTACAGATGAACTGCAGTTAGTATACACATCAAACATCAGAATGGAAAACAATAGTACGACAATAGTATGTTTAATAGTGCCAGGTGATCTGGTTTAAGAAATTTCAGATATGATCTGATAGGATCTTCACACAGAGCAGTCATCAGGGTTTTCACAGAGTTGTGGCAAAAACTGTTGATGAATGAGATCTAAGTGGATTTATCAGACATGTTTAAGCTGACAGCAAAGCAATGTTAATAATAATTATTGCAAAAGTAGTGAATAGAACAGAACATTCACCTTGGAACATCCATTGTGTCAAAACAAATGAGGTGGATAAGCCGCAACCAAATTAGATACCACTCCTGTCTGTCAGCCATGAACAGGACTTTGAGGCTACTGTGGTCACGGACTCAGTTAAGCTTGAAAATTACAGCTTGATTGGATGAATCTTGGCATCTGGCATAGATCCAAGATACATTTTTGAAAAGTGCTGCTCACCTGATAGTGACTTGATGATATCCTTGTTACAAGGCAATGGATATTTATCCACCTACACGACTGGTTTAATTGTGAACTTAAAGTCAGCACAGATGCTCCACTTTTCTTGACAATTGGAACTATAGGTATAGCCCAGTCGGTTCAGCTTACTTTAGATAGAATTTCCTGGTCTTCTAATTACTTTAGCTCAGCCTCCACCTTTGGGTGTACTGAATTTGGTAAATCCTTGTGGAATTTTGGCTGCCCTCAATAGTTAACCTTGCTTTAATGTGTTTAAGTGTTCCAAAATGCCATCTTGGAAAACTTGTGTGGATTTCTCTTGCACTTGTTTTAGTGTGCCCTGTGCACAAGATTACCTTGAGGGTCTATTAAATGGCTTTTATGGGCTACTAGTTGAGCTGAATGCTCCTGAGCCATTCATGTCCAAATTAGTGCACTCCAACCTTTTTCAGAATATAAAGATCCAGGATGAGCCTTTTGTTTTTTGCATTTAACGCTGACCTTGAGTTTTCTTACAGGTGCAAACTTTCTCACTTGTGTATGTAATAAGCATTACAGAAGTGCATTTCAGCTAGAGTTTTTCAAAATGGTCTTTGTAAGCCTTGTATATTATTGACAGCATGTTCCTGTGTCAAGATTTTGCTCCTTCAATATGGAGTCACCCAGATCATTTTGTGATCTGTAACTTTAAGTGCAACACAACGTATGTCAAGACTGCTGTTTTAGAGTTAGATTCATCCAGTTAATTTACCTTTGTATTTCCTTTTTGCAAATGCCTTTCTCTTCTTCTCGGTTGGTTTTGCTTTACACATTTTCTGTGTGTGATATTTTTTGTGACATTGTCTACACTTTTTCTTTAAACCAGCATTCAGTATGGTTATGTGGCTTTTTACCCGAACTGAAACATGACAGATTTTTACTTTGCTTTTCACTAATTTGTATATGTGAAATTCAGCTGTTTTTTTTTTTTTTACTTTTACCCAAGTATTTGAAAATATGAGTATTTGTACTTCTAATTAAGTGAAGGATGTGTGTACTTTTCCCACCTCTGATCATATACAACCCAGACTTCCTCTACTTTTTTAGGTCCACACCAATGCCAGTGAGCTGGGACTGGGTCCATTAAATCTGACAATCTGACAATATGACACACTCATAAGGTGGACCATGCTGCTGCAAAAATGTTTTAACACCAGACCTGATGCTTTGTCTAGGGCTGCTGTATCACTTGTAATGTAGGTAGCTGCATGCTTAAATGTGTAAGAAAAAATGATGAGGACAACAATGTTCGTAATGAAGAAGTTTATAACAGCGTAGCAGTGACAAAATAAATCGGAGTCAAAAAGAACGCAAAACAAACTGTGCCCAGACATTTTATACTGTTCTTCCCTTTGAAGTGTAGATATGATTTAGCCTTTTAATGTAAATGTAGTGTAGAAAATGAGTAAAGTAACACATGGCTGGGTGATACCACTCTCGAGCTGGAGGTCAGCAGGTGAAAGTGAATTTATATTAAGTTTGTAATCTTGCGTACCAGTGTAGATTTTTTCATTGCTAGTGATCAAAGCACTTTTGTACATCGCTCTGGATAAGGACGTCTGATAAATGCCGCAAATGTACATGTAAATGAAAGTAACTGGTATTTACACCTTTGCTGAGGCTGCCCCCCCAGCAGGTCAGATTAGGGTATTGTTTAAAAGATAATCATGGTCTCAGGCACCTTTTGCTTAGAGATAGTTCTTGATGGCTTGCTGCCTCTGCCAGACTGATTAAATTAAAACTATGATTAAGATTGTTCCAACTGAAATTCTACATTAAACTACATAACTACTTTTAAAACTATTTTTTGAAATGTAAGCTGTTTTGCGGATGGGATCATTTTGATATAGCGTGGGGTGGAATCTAGGTTGAGGCAGACTGTAAATTTTTACAAATGTCATCCACCTCCATGAGACTGACCTCCTCTATTCCCTGTCTAAAATTGCCTAAGCTCAGGACAGAGATGGCACAATATGTTAAAACTATGTACAAAATGTACAAAATGTTAAAAGCCACACTGCAACACCAAAAAACACTTACTCACTGGATTAACTTTGATGCCCATCAAGGCATACTGTACCAGAAGGTTCCACAAAAAGATCAAGGAGAGAAATACCTCGTAGTACCACTAACCTTCACCACAAGTTTCCTCCACTATTTCCATAATAGCCTTTAGTGGGGGGCAGCTTAAGACTCTGCTATAGGTGCAGGAGTTAGCCTGGTGGCCAATGGTGCAGAAGGATGTCTGCGAGTATGTGCAGCTGTGTACTACCTGTCAAAAAATAAACATGCCTTCAGGGTTCATGCAGTCCAGGAAGAGGCTAGAGCCAGCGCTTACTTTGGGACTTGACTTATACTAACCATATAGACTGTTTAAGACTGAACATCACTTATAATCTTATACTCCAGTAATCATGTTAGTTCTCACTGTCCAGTGTTCTGTATTGTTGAAAGATTTATGATCAAACTCTTGATGTCACCCAGATGAGGATGGGTTCCCCTTTTGAGTCTGGTTCCTCTCAAGGTTTCTTCCTCATAACATCTAAGGGAGTTTTTCCTTGCCACAGTTGCCACGGCTTGCTCATCAGGGACAAATTCACACCATTCACCATCACTGTTGATTTGTGTAAAGCTGCTTTGAGACAATGTCTGTTGTGAAAAGTGCTATACAAATAAACTTGACTTGACTTGACTTGACTTAATGGGACTATTCCCCACCTGTAAAAAGTGAAACTCCTACCTGCTGTTGATTTAGGACTTCTTTAATATGTGGGTGGAGATGTTTCCTCTATGGGGCAGCAAAGCTTAGAAAGTCCTAAAGATCCTTAAGGAGAAAATCTTTGCCTGATGGGTCACAACCAAGTACCTGGTCTCTAAATGTGGACTCTGGTTTACATCACAGCTATTTATAGAATACTGCAATTCTGTAAAAGGCTATATAGTAATATATATACAGTGAGGAAAATAAGTATTTGAACACCCTGCTATTTTGCAAGTTCTCCCACTTAGAAATCATGGAGTGGTCTGAAATTGTCATCGTAGGTGCATGTCCATTGTGAGACACATAATCTAAAAAAAAAATCCAGAAATCACAATGTATGATTTTTTTAACTATTTATTCATATGATACAGCTGCAAATAAGTATTTAAACACCTGAGAAAGTCAATGTTAATATTTGGTACAGTAGCCTTTGTTTGAATTTACAGAGGTCAAACGTTTCCTGTAGTTTTTCACCAGGTTTGCACACACTGCAGGAGGGATTTTGGCCCACTCCTCCACACAGATCTTCTCTAGATCAGTCAGGTTTCTGGCCTGTCGCTGAGAGTTTGAGCTCACTCCAAAGATTCTCTATTGGGTTTAGGTCTGGAGACTGGCTAGGCCACGCCAGAACCTTGATATGCTTCTTACAGAGCCACTCCTTGGTTATCCTGGCTGTGTGCTTCGGGTCATTGTCATGTTGGAAGACCCAGCCTCGACCCATCTTCAATGCTCTAACTGAGGGAAGGAGGTTGTTCCCCAAAATCTCGCAATACATGGCCCTGGTCATCCTCTCCTTAATACAGTGCAGTCGCCCTGTCCCATGTGCAGAAAAACACCCCCAAAGCATGATGCTACCACCCTCATGCTTCACAGTAGGAATGGTGTTCTTGGGATGGTACTCATCATTCTTCTTCCTCCAAACACGTTTAGTGGAATTATGACCCAAAAGTTCTATTTTGGTCTCATCTGACCACATGACTTTCTCCCATGACTCCTCTGGATCATCCAAATGGTCATTGGCAAACTTAAGACGTGCCTGGACATGTGCTGGTTTAAGCAGGGGAACCTTCCGTGCCATGCATGATTTTAAACCATGATGTCTTAGTGTATTACCAACAGTAACCTTGGAAACGGTGGTCCCAGCTCTTTTCAGGTCATTGATGAGCTCCTCCCGTGTAGTTCTGGGCTGATTTCTCACCTTCCTTAGGATCATTGAGACCCCACGAGGAGAGATCTTGCATGGAGCCCCAGTCCGAGGGAGATTGACAGTCATGTTTAGCATCTTCCATTTTCTAGTGATTGCTCCAACAGTGGACCTTTTTTCACCAAGCTGCTTGGCAATTTCCCCGTAGCCCTTTCCAGCCTTGTGGAGGTGTACAGTTTTTCTGTCTTTGGACAGCTCTTTGGTCTTGGCCATGTTAGTAGTTGGATTCTTACTGATTGTATGGGGTGGACAGGTGTCTTTATGCAGCTAACGACCTCAAACAGGTGCATCTAATTTAGGATAATAAATGTAGTGGAGGTGGACATTTTAAAGGCAGACTAACAGGTCTCTGAGGGTCAAAATTCTAGCTAATAGACAGGTGTTCAAATACTTATTTGCAGCTGTATCATACAAATAAATAGTTTAAAAATCATATATCGTGATTTCTGGATTTTTTTTTTTTAGATTATGTCTCTCACAGTGGACATGCACCTACGATGACAATTTCATCGTGGACAGACCCCTCCATGATTTCTAAGTGGGAGAACTTGCAAAATAGCAGGGTGTTCAAATGCTTATTTTCCTCACTGTATATATATCCTTGACTGTGTTACAGTTCCGTGTGCATTACTCAGAACAACCTGGCTTATGACCAAGGGAGGCCTCAAAAAGTAGTGCTCCCTTTATACATCAAACATGTCCCTGAATAAATGTTATCTATACAGATAAAACAACTGTCAGACCTGCCACAAATGACAATTTCAATGGTCGTTTTCATGGTTACAACAAGGTGTGGCTTCAATGCAGATTCAGTGTGTTTGACCTTTGTCAAGAAAGATAGTATTTTAAATGAATTAGCCTAAAGCAAATGTAATTCATGTCAAACATCAAAAATGGTGGTAAAAATCTAATTTCAGTGACAGTGGTATGGTTGTTGTTGCAAGATGAGCTAGTTTCAGAATTTTCAGATCAGCACCTCCAGTTCCTTGATTATGCAAAATGTATGTGGAATACTACTATCAAATCCTGTGCTTAAATGAATACCTCTTCCTCTTATACTTAGCAAAACAAATTACCTGAATTAATCTCGTACAAAAAAAAATAAAAAAATTAAAATCAATAAAACAAATGGTCATGGCAAAGTGAAGTTCATCCAAGTTCAAGTGTTGAGAGTTGTGTTGGTTGCATCACTTTTCTCTCACTGGCTCACTTTGTCTAGGAAAACACTGTTGATGTATGCAGGCTGCTAGTAAAAACATATACTGTAGGTGTGACCAAGCACGTGCTTCTTTACACACATTCAATGCTCAACCGCCCCCTCTTTGCTACAGATATGTTTCCTAAACATGTTTATAGTAGGCATAATCACTTTACACAAATTGAATTTTCTGTGCGCTCTCTTTCAATAACACAGACTTCACATAAAACTGTAGAACAATGGGAAGAGAGGATGCACCTGCCCATGACCCAAGTAAAAGCTAAAATACTATACTTCCATTAGCCCAATTGGAAACCTATTTGGTTTTGCTATGAGCCTCGCCCACCCAGGTTCCCAGGTGCTCTTAGGTGTAAGCTACTGCCAGACATTACTATAAATAATAATGTTGTCCTAGTAGGCAGCAGCGTATGTATTAAAAGGGCAAAAGATTCGGTTTATAAGATGTGAAAAGGTTTATGGGACTCTGAACAACCCAAATGGAAGCATTACAAACTGGTGTAGCCCCAATGGAGTTTCTTTGCTTAATATCAATGCAGGACACATCTATGCACGTTTCTCTCAAAAGAAGCTGAAAGGCTGGGTAATTTATTACCAGAATCAGCAGGTGAGATGGGTAATAACTACAGCCTTGATTTTGTACTTTTCGCTGCTATACATAATAGATAAAGCCACTAATGGATATTCATATATATTGCCATGCACACACTTCACCTTCACCATGCGAGATGTTTTCAATGCCTCACACTGTACCTGGCGTTGGGGGATAGTGGTTTAATCACAGCCCGAATACACCAAAACATGGTATGTAACCATTTGAATACACGGTATGCTAGGCATACAGCATGTTGTGGTACATCCTAGCTTGATCAGGGGTAGCCTGTGGCATGTCAAGAGTCCAAACCACCATTGCCACCACCATAGACACCCCCCAAGAAAGGGAGAGGCAGAAGAAGAAGAAAGTTAATCAGAGGAAGAAAAAGAGGAATCAGCCACTCTGTGCTGATTGGGGGTCCTGCAAACCCATGGTATGATTGTTCATTCCAGGTCAGTGTAATTCAGCACAAAGAGCTGCTGGACAGCAAGCTGGGCTTCCCTAGAGAGGAGTGGCAGCAGGTGGCATGACTGTTCCTATGCCACCTAGGATTACTTTAGATATAATATTTGAAGTATGTTTATTATATTATTATAAATATTTAACATTAAGAACACTTTTTTATGTATGTATTTTTTATGTATGCCATGTTTTGTTCCTTATCTCAAGAGTTAATAAATAAGCAAACTATCAAAAAAATGCCATTAAATTAATAATTAGTAATGCACTTTATTGAGCATCATCAGTATACGAATTTACAAACAGGTAAGTGTTAAAAGAAAAAAGACATTTGCAGTGGACACATTTGTGACATATTTTATTAAATTTTCTGTAATTGTAAACATTCAAACATTTTTCTTTAATTTTTAAAATATACACTTTCTGTATTTTAAGCATTTTCAAACAATTTAATGTTGTTGTTTTTTTTTCTGAGTGACAGAGTCTGTGTTTTGCATTAGGTGTTGTATTAGAAGCTAAATATATGTAAAGAAAAAATACTCATGGTGATTAGTACCATTTCATGTTTTACAGTGTTGTGTTGTACCCTGTTCCACAAAATGTCTTCTTGCTACGACTGTAATGTAAATAATAAATGAGCAATTTTTATAAGCAGGATAAACTGAGAAATTACCCTTTTGCAAAAAAGGTTACTGATTATATCCACACAATCATATTTATAAGAGAAATGTATGTAGTAAAGTGCTATTTTAAAATCTATCATTATCTTAATATTTTCTTAAGCTAAAGCCAACAAACAATAATGCATTTTAAATACATAACTCACTCACTTCATTCCTATAAATAATAATAATTTGTCATAGACACATTTTCAAACAAGACTGTACTTTAAACTAAAAAGTATATGGCAGATAGCTATTTGTTTCATATGCTACACCCTCACACATGTTCTTTTTGTTATTTGACCACATCTTCTTCTTCTCACTGTCAGTGTTTAAGATGTATTTTTGCCACCTGAAAGTCAGAAAGTCTGGACTGTCATATTACTCAAAAAAAGATTTTTTAAATGAGTAAAATTGATCTGTAAAATTCACAAATATTTAATCTGGGTGCTCAGAGAATGTTTTTATATAATAATGTTAGTTTATTAGTGAGTGTGCAAACTAAACCATCATTTGTACATACATGAAACAATGATCAATATCTAGTAATCTTCTCATTAATTATTGAATTTAGACAAGCTTGATTGGCCAAATTGTGTACTTTTTGATCTGTTTTTCTTAAACAGTTAATCGTAAAAACAATTTTTATTGCTTCTCTGATTCACTTTGTTTCTCCCAAATAAAACAGCATTACTATCCATGGAAATATGTTCACTTACTTTTTTTTGTTATTGCTAATTAGCATATGTAAAACCTACTTTTGCATAATAATTTTTTTTGTCACAAATTTAACGACAAAATAAGTAACAGAGTGTGATTTACTATTTACTATTTACTATCAACTATTATAAATATACATATATATATATATATATATATATATATATATATATATATATATATATATATATATATATATATATATATATATATATATATATATATATATACAAATAAAAAAGCTTTTTGCCCTTCTAAATAATGTGAATGCCCAGAATGCCCAGTGACCTTAAACAGCTGTGATATGCTAGTACTGTGCTATACTAATTATGTCTGCACATGTGTGCAAAAAATGTAGTTAGTCAGAAAATAATTACAAGAGTTATAATATCTTGAATGTAGCATTGGTTATTGGATGTAGTTAGTGGTGTAAAAAGAACATAAATTAAAATCTCTGGGTTTGCAGAAATCTGTAAAATGCAACAGTCACCATGATGCTTACAAGGAGAGCAACTTTCTCTACAAGGTCTACAGGCATATTAATGCCCTCAACTGGTCATGAGGCAACATCTTTGACAGGGCTTTCAGGCCCTGCAACATCCTTTACAGGGCTTGAAGGCATTATTGATAGTAAAACTTTGAATTAATGATAGCAATACAATTCTTCTAACTTCCTTACCCAATTTTAAGTTTTAGTTTGCAGTTCTGGTTCTTTTGTCCAATGGAGCTGAAATGCTGGTGACTGGACAATAGCAGATTTCAACTATGGATAGAAAAGTAATTTCATATAGCGCATATACCATACTACAAGTATTATGTATACAATTGCAGTTTTTCTGACTATACTGTACTTTGTACAGCACTGAATAAACACTGACTAAATATATTATTTGATTAGTGAGCCGTTTTCAACATAGTGGTAAAATGGTATCATGCATGGCATTAGTATGGCTGTATCAGTACACGTATAGGAACCGCAAAACTGAGTCTCTTGTTTTTCTGACCATGTAGGAAGTTTCCTGAACAACTCAGTCAGCTACTTGTTGCTACAGTTACTTGCTAACAATAACTTAGAACAACTTATATAAACATATTTATATATGTTGTTGTTAGTAGCAAGACAACCAAGGACTCAAGTGATGCATGTAAATGAAGAGAATGATTCATGAATCCCGAGTCATACAATATAAAGGATCAGATTACTAAACCCTGAATGAATCTGGATTCGCTCAGCTCTACATTTTAATAATAGGCCAAGGGCAACAAGCTGGGTGATGCAACTGATGGAATACACTCAGTAATGTCCAATGAGTGTAGCTACAAGCAATGTGTACATAATAAAATGACAACTGAGTGTACATCCTCGCAAACACACACCTTTTCAAAAACTTTGTCCCTGGTCGAAGGATTGTTTAGATCCTCACTGCTGTTAAACTTTAATCTCAGAAATGTCTTCTTAGTAACAGGCACTACAAAAAAGCAATAAACTCGACTCTCAGCAACTGTTAAATTCAATTAAATCTAAAACATAATTGTAAATTAAATATAAAAGTGTCACCTGGAGTCCCATAGACTTCCACTTCACAAAGCGTGAGGTACTGGAAAATATTGGGAATGATAATATTCACATAACGACCCCTCATATTGCAGTTGTAGCTTACAGAGGCACCAGCAGGTATGGTAGAGATAACAACACATCTGAAATAAAAAAAAAATATCAATTTTTTTTAAATGCTTAAAATAAAAGCAGTAGAAATTGCTATATTATGAATGAATGACATCATATTTTTACTCAGTTTATCAACATCTTACCCCATCTAAAGGCTTTCCCATGACAAAACAATAACTTTGCTAAATAAATTCTTCTATTCTAACATTAAAATTGTTCTAGACTACAGTTCTACATTATTCCTTGTATGGAATAAAGGGATTTCCCATTGACAGAAGGGAAGGTGAAAATGTATTATGCAGCTAAGTTAGTGTAGTTCATTGGGTTTGCAAATAAAATTTTTAACCTTTTTTAACATTACAGATATATTTTTTATATAGTTTTTCCATTTTAAGTACAAAAAAATGCTCACACAGGCAGATGCAAGAGCAGATGCAGCAGTCTTTATTAACAAAGCAGTTAGATTAAAACGTCAGGCAGGAATAGTGGTCAGAAAAGATGCAAAGATCAGGCTATGAGCAAACAAAGTCACAAAAGGCGCAAGAAAAATCCAAAACTAGCAAACAGAAAAATGTCCGTTAACATGGTAATCCGATGTTTTACCGTATGACTTGGTAAGTCTGTGGAAAAAGTCACTACCAAATGTAAATAAAATCAGAACGCTTCTGTGAAAGAATACAAATTGTGGAACAATTTCAGAATAGTTTCTTAACATAAAATTGAAAAACAATTAAAGATCTCATAATTTACCAATCATAATATCATCAATATTTTCAAAGAATCTGAATGGTATATACAGGTTTTGGACCAAAAAATGCTTCCATCCAGAAAATGCCTTTTTATTGGAAGGCCTTGCCTGTTTGAGAAAGACAATGCTGACTTCATTCTGCATCTATTACAACAGAATGTCTTCGTAGTAGAAGAGCCTGGGTGCTAAACTTGACAGGAGCCAGTGGAGGGAGCACAGCTGTAGGGTGATGTGGGAGAACTTAGGCAGATTGAGCACAGATTGCACAGCTGCATTTTGGATCATTTTCAATGGATGAATAACATTTAGAGGTAGCAAGTCTGCTGTGGTAAATGTGAGTGGTAGCAATGTAGGTCAGCTGTAGTGACTTTGAGAATCTGTCTAAAACCACCTAAATTTATGTGTTACCTTGAGATAAGTATCAAATGGAACCAGGGTTGTTCAGGTATATGGTCTGGCAGTTTGGCTGCAGGTAATGTATAAAGAACCTTAGCTTGTGCACACACTGAACAAGATGAGACTATGCACTGGATGTCAGGCAACATGTTAGGCCACCAGTACTTTTCTTGGAGTAGTTGTTATACTATTTGGTATGTTCAGTGCCAATGGCGGCGTGGGCGCAGGTAAAAACTTGAATCTGCTCTATGGGGTAACATCTTCCTGCTTGGTATACACTGGGAATTTGCCAATGGCACTTAAGATAGATCCTTGTCTACCTCCCACTCTATGGTTCCAATCATGGAAGATGAGGCAAGGATATGTGGTGTTATTTAGGCTCATTTTGGTATAGGTGGGACAAAGCATCAACTTTTGTATTCTTGACGTTTTGGTGATAGGAGAGTGTGAAGTTGAACCATGCAAAGAACAGAGACTAGCGTGTTTGCCGTGGGTTTATTTTTTTTGCAGAATGTAGATAATTAAGATTCTTGTAGTCCATAACAATGATAGAAGGGTGTTTGTACTTTCATTCTTCTAAGGTAAGCTTGACAGCCAGGAGTTCTCTGTTACCCACATCGTAATTGTGCTTGGTTTGGGAAAGGTTACAGGAGAAGAAGGCCACATGGTGGATTTTGGGTCGTTCTCCAGAACTTTGTCAGAGGACTGTCTCCACACCCATTTATGTGGCATCTCGAGGGGTCCGGTGTTTGAGGATTGGAGCACAAAAAACTGTTTTTCACCAGCCTCTTTTCCATCTGGCGAATGATCAAACGCATGCTGAAATGGCTCTAGAAAGCATTTGCAAGTTGAAACAGATATACTGCTGTGTGTCCATACCGCATTAGCCCAGTCTAAGTCCATAACCAGGAAGCAGATAAATGAATGTTAATGTGGTATTCCAAAATGTGATATAATACAGCTCAGTGTGTCTTTAATACAAGTCATTTAGACTTGTCATATTACTTCGCAGCCTGTTGGTGTGTGGAAGACTATATATATATATATATATATATATATATATATATATATATATATATATATATATATATATATATATATATATATATATATAGTGCAGCTGTGTGTGTGTGTGTGTGTGTGTGTGTGTGTGTGTGTGTGTGTGTGTGTGTGTTTTGGTACACCTGCACCTAATTAGAAGCTGGGAGATGCTGGGGAAATGTGTGTGATTCAGTATCTGTGTCAGCCAAATCGGTAGTCTGTGGGGATTTAGAGTCTCCAGTAGCCTGTGACCTGACACCCCTCATGACCAAAGGCCTGGAAAGAGCAGTGTTCCATACTATACATGTCTTCAAAAAAGTTTTAATCATAGGAATGTACAACTGTCAGAGCTGCTATTTTAAAAAAATGTAAAGTTGTTGATGCATACAAACAATTTTACAATAATAACAGTTCATACTAATATTTACAAAGATTTAAAGGCAGTATGCTTTATTAAATCGTTAATAAGGAAAATATGTATAAGTAAATCAATGTTATTTTTGTATTTATAAAAACATTTATTCAACATAAGATTCACCTGGGGTTGTTGTTGCCATTGTTGATTAAGGAGTTGCCAATGTGAATCTCAGCACCATTTATCCGGGTTGGAACAGCATCACCTCTGTTAGTGATGATTACATTGCTGATATCATACACTGCCAACAAATCCACCCTCCACCATGCGTTATACTGACCATTTGTGTGTGCACATGAGGAGGAAACAAAGTTAGATGCTCTGCTGCCATCAATAGCAAAGAAAGCACCATATGTGCTGAATAAAGAAGATTGTGTTGCTATTCCTCTTAAGGCCACATTGTCTGAAGGGAAGAAAATAAAATGTATTTATTTACAGTGAATGTGTGTATGGCTGTTTTTTATGCATTAGAACATACAGGTGCATCTCAATAATTTACAATATCTTTTAAAATTTGATTTAGTAATTAAATACAAAAAGTGAAACTTGTATATTATATAGATTCATCACACACAGACTGATATATTTGTGTTTATTTATTTTAATTTATGTTTGTTTATTTATTTTTATTTGAATGATTATGGCTTACAGCTAATGAAAACTCAAAATTCAGTAGCTCAGAAAATGAGAATATTGTGAAAAAGTTTAATATTGGAGACTTGTGGCGTCACACGCTAATCAGCTAATTAAAACCAAAAACACCTGCAAAGGTTTCCTAAACCTTAAAATGGTGTCTCAGTCTGGTTCAGGCTACACAATCATGAAGAAGACTGCTGACTTGACAGTTGTGCAGAAGATGATCATCGACACCCTGCACATGGAGGGGAAGACACAAAAGATCATAGCTAAATAAGCTGCTGTTTACAGAGTGCTGTATCCAAGCACATTCATGGAAAGTTGAATAGAAAAAAAAAATTGTTAGAAAAAGGTGAAACAAAGCCCATTCAAGAATTTGGGGCGATTCACAAAGAGTGGACTGCTGCTGGAGTCATTGCTTCAAGAGCCACCAGACACAGATGTATCCATGGTCTACAACTGACTCATTCCTTGTGTCAAGCCACTCCTTAACCAGAGACAACATCAGAGGTGTCTTACCAGGGTAAAGTACACAAAGTACTGGTCTGTTTTCAGATGAAAGGAAGGAAAATTTTGCATTTCATTTGGAAATCAAGGCCCAAGAGTCTCTAAGAAAAGAGAAGAGGCAACAGAAACCAAGTTGCTTGAGGTTCAGTGTAAAGTTTGCACAGTCAGTGGTGGTTTGGGGAGTCATGTCATCTGCTGGTGTTGGTCCACTGTGTTTTATCGAGTCCAAGGTCAGCACAGCCATTCACCAGGAAGTTTTAGAGCGCTTTATGCTTCCCTCTGCTGACCAGCTTTTTGGAGATGCTTATTTAATTTTCCAGCAGGATTTGGCACCTGCCCACACTGCCAAAAGCACCAAAAGTTGGTTAAATGACCATGGTGTTGGTGTGCTTGACTGGCCAGCAAACTCATCAGACCTGAACCTCATAGAGGATCTATGATGTATTGTCAAGAAGAAAATGAGAAACAACTAACCAAAAAATGCAAATGAGCTAAAGGGCACTGTCAAAGAAACCTGGGCTTCCATAACACCTCAGCAGTGCCACAGACTGATCACCTCCATACCATGCCGAAATTAAGGCATTGATATGTATTGAGTACAAATACAGTACTGGAACATACTTTCTAGAAGGTCAACAATCCAAAAATTTTTTTTTTTTTATTGGTCTTATGAAGTATTCTCATTTTTTTAGATGAATTGAGTGAATTGGTGGGTTTTTGTTAAATGTGAGCCCAAATCATCAAAATTAAAAGAAATAAACACTTGAAATATATCAGTCTGTGTGTGATGAATCTATATAATATACGAGTTTCACTTTTTCTATTAAATTACTCTAATAAATAAACTTTTAAATGATATTATAATTTATTGAGATGCATGCACACACACACACACACACACACACACACACACACACACACAATGAGGACCAACAGTCTGTGAGCTTTAATAAAAAGTAATACTATTTTATCAGTAAAAGTTATAATATTGACAACTTTAAAGAAAAGTGTAGTCTCAAAGTGTACAATTTCAGGCTTTTTAATTTACTAACTATCTTTAATGTAAGTGTGCAATAAAGCTGTTGTGAACTACACTTGTGCAAAAACACAGTACATTTTAGATCTTATATATTGTATGTGTATATTTACATATACATGTATACGTATATATATATATATATATATATATATATATATATATATATATATATATATATAGAGAGAGAGAGAGAGAGAGAGAGAGAGAGAGAGAGAGCACAATTTTTGCATTCACATTTTTGCATTCTATTATGTTCTTACCTAGCTGATGCGTCAATATCCACTGCAATGAAAAAATGCATATCCCTGTGCATAAATGCATAATCTACGATTACTACAATTGAAATTAACTAATCATGAAATCAATTAGACATTATTTATTACTTATTTAGTGTTTACCTAAAAAACAAAACGTGGACCTTAGTGAGTTTTCCATTTTTTGGCTTAAAAAGAAAGAACAATTTCTGATTATTTTACAATCGAATTTATTACAAAGAATTTAAGTAAAAGCATTCACCTCTTAAGCATCACACTTTTACTGTCTGCATCCAATTACATGATTTGCATAATATAGATCATTTAAGATATATTAAAACAAGTAAAGACACAGTTTAGAGAGATTTCTTACCTTGAACCAACAGATCAGAAACTAACCTCTGTGACACTTTTGAACACTGAGCTGTCCACTTGATGTTTCTTTAAATGTGTATGTAGTTCATTTAAAAGGCAAATGTAGTTGCGTATGTTCAATGCTTTAAATGCATACAGAATACATAAGATGTCTGATTCACAAAAATAATAAAATCTGTTACACAAAAGTAAAAATATATTAATTGTTCTATCATATTGCAGTGACCATGGTTATAACACTGACTATTGTTTCAGAGTGTTTTACATTTGTTAATATCGATAGTATTTTGTATTTATTAGCAATAGTATAGTTGTTGGCACCAATTCAGCTGGTTTCAAAAAATTTCAGATGCTGACCTGATTTTTACACAGAGCTGTCTTTTAAACAGAATGTTGAGAAAATAGTAACATCATTGAAGAATGAGATCCTATGAATGAAATGCTATGGTAATGACACTTTTACAAATGTATTGAACAGAAAAGAACATCCAACTTGGGACATCCAGTATGTCAAACTTATTGAGATGGATAATATACAACCAAATTAGATACTCCTGCCTGTCAGCCAGAAACAGGACTCCAGGGCTATAGGTGACATTGATATGGAATCTGAAAGCCTGATCATCAGTACCCTGAAACCTCAAAAAATATAAAATGGTTGATAAGTTTTTATACAAAAGTTAGTAAAATCTGGGCCCAGAGATCCTTAAGTAATGCAAAATGTATGCTAAATAAACACACCCTGTGTGCATGTGTGTGACAAGTGGATGTTATGTACAGTTGTGTTCAAAATTATTCAACCCCCAATGCTGTAAATGGTTTTAGGGAATTTAGTGTACATTTGTAATTGTATTCAGAATGAAATCCTACAAGGACTTCTTAAAGAACCATATGCAACTAAAATGACATCAATTAGTTTTGTAATACAGTAGTAAATGTTTCTTTTGTGAATTCTTCATTGACATAATTATTCAACCCCTTAAAGACTACCACTCTGAAGAACAGAGGTTCAATGAAGTGTTTTCAATCAGGTATTGAAAACACCTGTGGATATCAGGGAGCAGCAATAAAGCCTAATAAGCACCAATTAGGCAGCTTTAAAATGACTGTGATACTCAGCTCCTTCTAGACATTTACTGGTGTGGTTACAAACATGGTGAGGTCAAGAGAATGGTCCAGGAAGACAAGAGAACAGGTGATTACTCTTCACAGGAAGGGCAATGGCTATAAGAAGATTGCAAAGATGTTAAACATACCAAGAGACACCATAGGAAGCATCATTCGCAAATTCAAGGCAAAGGGCACTGTTGAAACGCTACCTGGTCGTGGCAGAAAGAAGATGCTGACTTCGACTGCTGTGCGCTACCTGAAGCATAGAGTGGAGAAAAGTCCCCGTGTGACTGCTGAGGAACTGAGAAAAGATTTGTCAGATGTGGGTACTGAAGTTTCTGCTCAGACAATACGGCGCACCCTGCGTAATGAAGGCCTCCATGCCAGAACTCCCAAGCGCACCCCCTTGCTGTCCCCAAAGAATAAGAAGAGTCGACTGCAGTATGCCAAAAGTCATGTGGACAAACCACAGAAGTTTTGGGATAGTGTTCTGTGGACTGATGAAACAAAATTAGAACTGTTTGGGCCCATGGATCAACGCTATGTTTGGAGGAGGAAGAACAAGGCCTATGAAGAAAAGAACACCTTGCCTACTGTGAAGCATGGCGGGGGGTCAATCATGCTTTGGGGCTGTTTTGCTTCTGCAGGTACTGGGAAGCTTCAGCGTGTGCAAGGTACCATGAATTCTCTTCAGTACCAGGAGATATTGGATGACAATGTGATGCAGTCCGTCACAAACCTGAGGCTTGGAAGGCGTTGGACCTTTCAACAGGACAATGATCCCAAGCATACCTCCAAGTCCACTAGAGCATGGTTGCAGATTAAAGGCTGGAACATTTTGAAGTGGCCATCGCAGTCACCAGACTTAAATCCGATTGAGAACCTCTGGTGGGACTTAAAGAAAGCAGTTGCAGTGCAAGCCTAAGAATGTGACTGAACTGGAGGCTTTTGCCCATGATGAATGGGCGAAGATACCCGTAGATCGCTGCAAGACACTTGTGTCAAGCTATGCTTCACGTTTAAAAGCTGTTATAACTGTAAAAGGATGTTGTACTAAGTACTAAGATTGAATGTCACTTGGGGGTTGAATAAAACTGATAATGATGTGAGCTCAGAAAAGACATTTGTGGTTATTTCATTATAAATGTTATGTTATATTTGTCTGACCTACACGTGCCTCTTTGATTTAATTGTAAGCAGGATGACTGAATGATCATAATCAATGTCAAACCGACCAAAACAATCAATTTCAGTGGGGGTTGAATAATTTTGAACACAACTGTATATATATTGTCCCTATTCCATTAGAACACACAATTCAGGGCATATCGCTTCTACTTAATGAAACAAAATAAATTTAATCAATCCAGTAAACCCAGTAAAAAAAAGCATTGTTGAGAGAGTGTTGCTTGCATCATTTCTATAGCTCTCTGGCTCACTTTGTCTACTGATAGAGAAAAAAAAAACAGTCATAATGTATGCAGGCTGCTCGTATTAATACACAGGTGTGACCAAGCACATGTTACTTGGTCACACCTGTACTTAGTTGACCCCCTCGCCCACAGTTGCCACTTGACCCTTTTTTCACCCACAGCCAATGCTTGACCACACAATGCATTAGTACGCTAAATCACTTCACTCAGATTAAACTTCCTGTACTCTCTTTCCGGTCTTTTTCACTTTCAAATGTATTTAAAATGAAAATAAAATAAAAAATGTAAGAAAATAGAAAGAATATAGCATAGCCACCATTTTACTTAAATTAGGTCTCCCCCCAGAAGTCAGTGTATGGGTAAGGAGTGTTTTGTTTTGAGGGTTTTGTATATACAGTATGATAAGAGTTAATGTGCTACAATGTGCATGACCTGGGCTGCCAGTAAAGTAATATAAAATAGAAAACAGAAAACCTCTATAAACATGAAAATCACATTGCCTAGTAATCAGCACTTCTATTTAGGTCTCACATTCCGCAAGGAAACCTGGTGCACCCACTAAACCTTATCACAAGGTTGTTTTTACATGTCTTACATTGCCTGGTAATTAGCACCTACTTGTATTTAAGCCTCATCTTAGTACTCCAGAGTACCATAGTACTCACTGGATCTCTTTTGTCTCCCATAGTTGTTGTTCCACGACACAGGTTATACTTTATTTGCCCTGTTGTTTTATGTTTTTGTATGTATGCAGTCTTCGTTTTAAAGGTTTACATTGCAAATAAAAAGTTTTGCTTGACCGAGTATTTCAATGCTGCAACAAATGAAAGGAACAACATGTGGAATGTGTTGATCAAGTGATAGGAATTATATTTGGTTATTGCTTACAATGTTCACACACAATCTCTGCAATCTCTGGACAAATGGACTCTACATCGTGAGTCATAGGGAGCTTCTGCTTTAAATCTCCATTAACACCAATGTCAACAATGCATTCACACATAGTTTAGAAGCAACCAATGTAACACTATTGGGAAGATAAAATGGAGCTATAAATCTTTTCTATGTAACTTCTACAGTGTTTACATGACAGGATATATCTAATTAGTACAGACACTCTTTAGCACTTGTTTACATTTTTATTTATAGTCTGTTGATATTAGAATACTGTTGACTTTACTGTTGGATATCTTTGAAGTAAGGTAAGAATCACACTCCTTTTGGGAATTAGTTTAATAAACTTTCTTTCGGCTTCTCCCATTATTAGGGGTCGCCACAGCGGATCATTCGCATGTTTGATTTGGCACGTTTTACGCTGGATGCCCTTCCTAACGCAACCCTCCCCATTTATCCGAGCTTGGGACCGGCACTAACAGTGGCTGGGATTGGTTCCCTGACCTTTGAGGTGGATGGGCTAAAAATATCAGCCGAAAACTTGCAAGGAAACTCCACCATGCTTCACTGTCACCTGCAGATTTTCATTAATGCATCTCTTTCCAACCCTTCAGCAAACAACTTGCCTTCTGCAACAGCTTCTTTTCCACAGTTTTCCACAGTTCCTATGTTTTCATTACATAGTTGAGTCAATTAGCCTTGTTTCTACTGTATGTTGGAGGTGGGTTTTTTGTCACAATTCCTCAATGAAGACCACTTCTGGCCAGACCCTAGTACACAGCATTTAAATTGTTGCTTCCAGAGACCTTGCTGATGCAGTATAAATAACTACATTATGTTTTGGTGCTGTGCTCAGTCTTGCCATAAAAACAACATGAGGGAAAAATGGGGCCATCTACTGGACAAAAAAACAACAACATTTGTATTTATTTATTTATTTTAGTAAAGACTTAGTAAAAACTTTATGTAGGACATGTTTTGTCTCTTATTTTAAGAATCACTGAGTCAATAAATAAGTAAACAAATAAATACAGATAAAAAATTCTCTCAATAATTGTGCTTCATTGGTAATCATTAGTGTACAAAACCTTGAAATTTCTTAATCAAGTTTGTGTTTAAAGAAAGGAAAAAACATTAATAATTGACACATTTATGACATTTAATAAACTTCCTGTAAACATGCTTTTATACATATACATTTATCAATATACATTTTGACATTTCTGACTGTCTGGGATTTGGCAAAGATTCTGTGTATTGCATTTGATGTCATAGAAACATTAGAAGCTGATGATTGAACCATGAAGAAAAATGCTCATGGTCATTAGAGATTTTCCCACTGTGGGACGAATAAAGGTATATCTTATCTTATTAGCCCCCTTTATCACTTCACAGTTGTGTTTTACCCTTTAACATTGTGTTATTTACAAATGGAAAACTGTAGGTTTAAACCAATTAACCTAGTATATAACATATAACTAGTTGTTCCATACGTTACACCCAATCCTAACTTCTCCATCTTCTTCTTCTAATTATCATATTTTAGACGCATTTCTGCTACCTGCAAATCAGAAAGTCTTGTCAAATTACATAAATAAAACAAATAATCAATGAATAAATAAATAAACTAATGTTCTTTAAAATTCACAAATATTTAATCAAAGAATGCTCAGAAAATATTTTTCTCTAATAATATATTATTCTTCATTCTTCACTTCATTATTGAGTATTGCAGCGTTATTGTATCACTACTTAGTACTGTAGTTCAACAGCAAAGGTGCCGAAAGCCTCTCATAGCTGATCTTCCTTTTATGTCTTAATCTGCTTCTCTAAGATATTTTTTATTCCCAGTTATTTTATTGACTTGTTGCCAAATAGGGTAATTAGTTTGCAAATTGTTTCTCCAGCTGTTTCTTTTTAGTAACAGTTTTCCAGCCTTTTGTTGTCTGGGCCCAACTTTTTTGAAGACGTGTTGCAGGCATCAAATTTTCCCAATTTCTTTTCTTCATATGGGCAATTTCCCCAGTTTAAATATTTTATGTTTGTTTTAGTTTTTTTTTAATGTTTGTGTGAATAAAATATTGTTTTTTTTAAGATTTGCAAATCATGACAGTTATAATAGTTATAATATAATTGTTAACACTCTATTCCTCATGTTGTTTTCCCCCCATTTGCGAATGCTAATTTTTTACGTATGTCTCATGATGAAGAGGTTCCCATTATGCTATTGTATTCCCAAAAAGTTTTTATTGGTGAGAAGTCTACTGTAAATGAGTAATAATATGATTCTTTTAAAACTTGATTTAATCTCACATAAATTGGCCACTTGAGGCATAATCATAAAACTTTCTTTCGGCTTCTCCCATTAGGGGTCGCCACAGCGGACCGTCCGCATGTTTTGATTTGGCACATGTTTTACACCGGATGCCTTCCTAATTTCGCAACCCTCCCCATTTATCCGGGCTTGGGACCGGCACTAAGGCTTGTGCAACCCTAATGGCTGGTTCTTCTTAAGGCATATCATAGAGGTCAGAAATTCCATCATTGCTAAAATTTGGTTTGCTCTATATTTTTTCTAATCTGTATCATTTGCTAATTTTTATTTATTAATTTTTTTTTTTTGCAGGGAGTGTACACAACTACCTAACAACAACCACAATGATCATCATCATCATCATCATCATCATCATCATCATCAATATCATCATAGTCATTGTTATTAGTAATGGTATTAGTTGTAGTGATAGCAGTACTATTTTTCTAATCTTTCTCACCTATTTTTAAGTTTTATTTTCCACTTTTGGTTCCTTTCTCCAACGAACCTGAAATACTGCTAACCGGACATTGACAGATTTCATCTATGGACAAAAAAATACTATTACAGAATGTGCCATGTAATACTTCATATACAGTATATACAGTAGCATTCTACACTTTATATGTATAAAAATGCAAAACAGATACTTTCACACTACTTTCAGTTATGGCCAATGAGGTTACTGTAGCTACAAACTTTGTGTACCTAATAAATTGACAACTAAGGGAACATTCTCACAAACTCACACCTCTTGAAGAACTTTGTCCATTGTGGAAGGATTGGTGAGATCCTCGCTGCTTTTTAACTTTAATCTCAGAAATGCCTTCTTAGTAACAGGCACTCCAGAAAAAAATGCAACAAAGCAGATATTCAGCAACTGTTGTTAAACTTATTTTGACTTTCAAGTTGAAACTGTGAATATAAAAGTGTAACCTGGAACCCCATAGACTTCCACTTCACAGAGTGTGAGGTACTGGGAAATGTTGGGAATGATAACGTTCACATAACGACCCCTCATACTGCAGGTGTAGTTGACGGAGGCACCAGCGGCAATGGTAGAAATAACGACACATCTGTAAAGTAAAAAACAAATTTAAATAAAAAAAAAAGGGAGCGGGAAGAGAGAGAAAGAAAGAGAGAGAGAGAGAGAGAGAGAGAGAGAGAGAGAGAGAGAGAGAGAAAGAATGAAAGAAAGAGAAAGAAAGAAAGAAAGAAAGAAAGAAAGAAAGAAAGAAAGAAAGAAAGAAAGAAAGAAAGAAATCATGTACATTTGTGGCATTTAGCAAAAGTTAGTCATGCTTAACATTAATGCAAAAAAATGTAATATTTTATTAAATAATGACAAAATTCTTGGACTCAGTTTGTAGTCATATTTATTGTGCAAAGTCTGCAACAATTCTCTTAGGCTAAAGCATGCAACTCCACATAAAGGCTCTCTGATGACAAAATAATAATGCTAACCAAAATATTGTTTTACACTACAATACTACATCATTCCTTATAAGAAATAAATGGATTCTCAGTTGACTGGAGGGGAAGATGAAAAACTTGCATGTAACTAATTCACTATGTAGTTATTGCATCAGCTGTAATTCAAAGGTTTTGAAAGAAAACTTGCATTGTCCTTTAAGAGTTTATTCATAGGAAATGTAACTATCAGAGTTGTTCTTATAGAATATTAATGTTGTTGATGCATATTAAGAATTTGTACATTATAGCAATCATTACTAATAATTGCACATATTTATAGGCAGTATGCTTTATGAATTATTCATTAAGTATAAGCGATCTGTATTTGCTATTTATACAGTACATAGATTCATTTTTGAAAGGTTCACCTGGGGTTGTTGTTGCCGTTGTTTACTAAAGACTTGCCAATGTGAATCTCAGCACCATTCATCCGTTCAGAATAGGCGTCACCTCGGTTAGTGATGATTACATAGCTAATGTCATACACTGCCAACAAATCCACCCTCCACCATGAGTTTAACAGACCATTTGTGTGTGTACATGAGTAGGAGTAGAGGCTAGATGCTCTGTTGCCATCAATACCATACTTGGCATAGAAATTGCCAAATATAGAAGATTGTGTTGCTATTCCTTTTAAGGCCACATTGTCTGGAGGGAAGAAAAGAACACATTTATTACAGTGCATGTGTGTATAGCTGTGTTTTATAATTTATATATTCTCTCTCTCTCACACACACACACACACACACACACACACACACACACACACACACACAGAGAAAATGGGGCCCAGAAGTCTGAAAGCATTAGTAAAAGATGCTTCTATTTTACCTTCTGTTTTTAAATCAATAAGATTTTCGTTTCAGTAAAAATTGGTTAAAAGAGTTACATGAATTTACTTGATTAATATTTTGTGTCCCCATACAAAAACTTACAGTACATTTTAGATTTAATTCAGATATAAATATCTGTAAATATATGCTTCAATAAAAGTTTTTCAGTCACAAGAGTATTCTGACATTTGTATAAAGCAGGTAACATTCACATCACATAATTAGGGACATATTAATAGTGCTGACTGTGAATATTAAATATATTAAACATATACTTTTTGTTTTACATTCTGAAATCTCTGTCAATTTGAGTATACACTCAGCATGTACTGAATGCTCTTACCGAGCTGATGGGTCAGTGGCCAGTGCAATAAGAAAAAACATATCCCTGTGTAAAAAAAAAATACAAAATAAAATGACTACAATTAAAATGTACTATATATATAATCACTTTAATTATTCAGTGTTTACCTAAACAAAGAAACATGGGCCTCAGTGAATTCTCCATTTTCTGCTCAAATAGAAAAATAATTAAGGAAATAATAATCCCTTAAGGATCACACCTTTACTATAAACATCCAATTACATGATTCCATCATACAACAAATATAATAAATGAAACCAAATAAAGACAGTTTACAGAGATTTCTTACCCTGCATGACACATCAGAAACTTACCTCTTTGACCATTATAAATTCTGAGCTGTCAACTTGGTGTTTCACTAAATGTGTACCTAGTTCATTTAAAAGGCAAATGCACTTGAATTCTTAAGTTTTGAATGCTCCTTGCTACATTCTATAATGACGTATAAAAAATGCATACATTATACACAAAGTACAGGTAGAGGTATAGGTTTTATCCAGCAGTGAAATTAATATTTTTGTGTCTGATTCATGGAAACATATTGAAACATTATGAAAACATAAAAATGTGTTACACAAACACAGAAATTAAAATTTCATGACTAAAACTGAGTGATGATCCACTTAAGATTGTTAATCCCATTCTTTTTTTTTTCAACTTTTAATATTAAGAGCTTCTCAGCACTGTCAGAAATAGGATAAGTAAGAAGTAAAAGCAAATACAGTTTCTGTGGCAATAGCATTTATTCCAAATATTTTCAAGTTTTTTTTTCTTTTCCCCTCAAAAAACACTGGGTGTTAGATTTTTCTTTATCATGTTTCATTTTTCTTTCATATGGCAATTTCACTGGATGTTCTTATGGTTATAACAATGTGTGCCACTTCAGCTTGCAGCTTTAGGGTATTTGACATCTTTTTTAAAGAAAAATAATGGTTTTTGCATGAATTAACCTACAGCAAAAAAATCTAAAGTGTAAAATAATTGATCACATTTTTTTTTAAGGTTTGAGCTGTCAAAAAGACTATGGTAATGATATTTGTTTACAAAAGTAGTGCACAAAAAACACCAACCAACTTTCAACATCCATTGTGTCAAACCAAATAAGGTGGATAAGCTACAACCAAATTAGACACCACACCTGTCGGTCAGCCAGGAACAGAAACCTGAGTCTTCAGTGGGAAGAGACTCAGTGAAACTCCAAAAGTAATGCTTGATGGGATGAATCTTGTTGTGTGCTGTGAAATTTAAATAAGAGGATCTGAAATTTGCATCAGCAGCTTGAATCAAGTCAAGTTTATTTCTATAGTGCTTTTCAGAACAGATATTGTCTCAAAGCAGCTTTACAGAAATCAACAGTTAAAGTGAATGGTGTGCATTTATCCCTGATGAGCAAGCCTGTGGCAAGGAAAAACTCCATTAGATGTTATGAGGAAGAAACCTTGAGAGGAACCAGTCTCAAAAGGGGAACCCATCCTCATTTGGGTGACATCAAGAGTGTGATTATAGTTTTTAAACTAACTTTATTATGAACTTGAGTTGAGGCATATACTGTACTATTCAAGAACTAACCTTCTCATACAAAGACACTATAATAAATACCTGTTTTTACATGATTTATTATAAAGTACAGACCAAAAGTTTATATATATATTATATATACAGTACAGACCAAAAGTTTGGACACACCTTCTCATTCAAAGAGTTTTCTTTATTTTCATGACTATGAAAATTGTAGAGTCACACTGAAGGCATCAAAACTATGAATTAACACATGTGGAATTATATACATAACAAAAAAGTGAACTGAAAATATGTCATATTGTAGGTTTTTCAAAGTAGGCATCAAGAGAATGCCAAGAGTGTGCAAAGCAGTAATCTAAGCAAAAGGTGGCTACTTTAAAGAACCTACAATATGACATATTTTCAGTTGTTTCACACTTTTTTGTTATGTATATAATTCCATATATAATTCCACATGTAAATTCATAGTTTTGATGCCTTCTGTGTGAATCTACAATTTTCATAGTCATGAAAATAAAGAAAACTCTTTGAATGAGAAGGTGTGTCCAAACTTTTGGTCTGTACTGTATGTTTTTGCTAAATATTTTTATTGGTAATATACAGTATAACATAATGGTGAACATTACAGACTGTGAATTTTTCTTTTTACATGAGAAAAAACAAACAAACTAAAACAAGCAAACAAACAAACTAAATTTGAAGAAACAAAACAAACAAACAAACAACAAAAAACTCTCCCACCTCGATCTTGGCCCATGTCAATTGACAAATATAACAAATACACACATAGCAAAATGATTGGTTGGTTCTTGACCTTTCTGATTGGCTGGAAGGTGACAAAGATTTAAAGTATCGCATTAGGTGTTAAAGCAACATTAAAAGCTAATGATTAAAACATGAAGAAAAAAAATGCTCATGCTCATTAGCACAATTGAATGTGTTTCAGTCTTGTTTTACCCTGTTGAACAAAATGTCCTCTTGGTACAACCGTGAGTACTGTTAGTAACTGTTAGTTGTTTACACAGAAAGGATCACTTTTTCAAAATGACTACTCAATAATATTTGTTAGAGAAACTACATGTAACGAGCATAGTCATACCATAAAATCTAGCTATTATCTTAAACTAAAGACTAGGATTAATGATGCAAAACCGAAAAAACATGTTTTAATTTTAAATGCTTAACTATATCACATAGTAAATACAATAATTGATTTATTAATTAGAAAAATAATTTTCCATATCATGCTACACCCAAATCTCACTTATAAGATGTTATGTAAATGCTTTTTCATCCTCTTCTTCCCGATGTCATATTTAAGATGATTTTTAGCCACCTGCAAGTCAGAATGTCTTGAATGTCAATAACATGTAACATATGTAATGTAAATAACAGTCAAACTTAGGTTCAAAATAAAATAATTAAACCTATCAAAAAGAAATGTTACAAATATAATATAAGTATATAATAAGCATTTAAAAAATTTTGCATTATGGAAACTGATCAGTCAGAGGGTCAGAAGGCTGTTATTCATAACCCGGTTTTAATATTTTGGAATTTTAGTAGTGCACATTCTAGTGTGGTATAAAAGTAGTGAACACAATAGTATTAATGTGCACATTCTAATTAATGCTTTGGTCAAAATGTAATGGTCTCCTATGCAGAGCTCTCTCCAGAGGGTGCCATCGTGGCCCACCATGATGAGCTACAGCAAAATTTAAAGGTGCGCCCCTACCCTGACAAGCTCGTTCCAGAAGCTGATGTGGCATCCTGCAACAATGATGCCAATCTGATTCATGAAGTATTCCATTCCATTCGCTGCATGTACCAATTTCTCCAGTTTTTGATCTTGTTTTATTTATTGATTTAATGTTTGTTTTTCGGAGGTTCCCTGGTGGTCTAGTGGTTAGGATGCGGCGTTCTCACCACTGCGGCCTGGGTTCGATCCCCGGTCAGGGAACCTACCCCAGCCATTAGGGTTGCACAAGCCTTAGTGCTGGTCCCATGCTTAGGAAGGGCATCCAGCATAAAAACGTGCCAAATTAAAACATGCGGATGGTCCGCTGTGGCGACCCCTAAAGGGAGAAGCCGAGGAAAGTTTTAATGTTTGTTTTTCGGGAAGTTTGTTGTTTTCCAATTGCCTGGCCCAAGTTTGTATTATGTTTATGTTGGTTTATGGTTTAAAATAATGTTTTTCAACCTTCACTTCAATCTTCAAATCCTCATTATTGTATTGCATGATACAAATGTTCCAGATAATTCTATTCTAATAAGAAGAAGATTTTGAACAGTATCCTTTCAAAAGAAAGTGTTGAAATAAGTGTTTAAAATGTATAAAAGATTTTTGATAATAGAAACAAACTTGTCTATTGGATGTTCTACATTAAATATAAATAGTTGTAAGTGTATCTTAATACAAAATGTAACACTGTTATTGTTCCAAAATTGTTTAAGAGTAAATCGGGTAATAAATCAAGTGGACACCTTGAACACCAATACTTAACATGGGTACTTCATTTTTTAAATATAATGTTATCACTTTACTATGATTGAGCAGATTGCTGCTTATGGTAGTGGTAGTGTTCTAAAATTTCTTACCTATTTCCAGTTCTGGTTCCTTTGTCCAGCACATCTGAAATACTGGTGACTGGACATTAACAGACTCAATCTATAAAAAAAAAAAAAATAGTACTATTATATTGTACTATTAAGTACAATATATATATATAGTGTGTGTGTGTGTGTGTGTGTGTGTGTGTGTGTGTGTGTGTGTGTGTATATATATATATTTATCTTGCACAGGCATAACATTAAGACCAGTGAGTGGATAACACTGATTATCTATTTATCATGGTACCTGTTATTGGGTGGATATATTAGGCAGCAAGCAAACATTTAGCCCTTAATGTTGATGTGTTAAAAGCAGGAAAAATGGGCATGTGTAAGCATTTGAGCGAGTTTAACATGGGCCAAATTGTGACGTCTACACGACTGGGTCAGAGCATCTCCAAAACTGCAGCTCGTGTGGGATGTTTCCAGTCTGCAGTGATCAGTATCTACAGTGGTGAACCGGCGACAGGGTCATTGCCCAAGGCTTACTGATGCACGTGGCAGTAAAGGGTTGGCCTGTGTGGTCCAATTCAACAGTTTGTTGTTTATGGGGCTGTGAAACCACAGACCAGTCAGGGTGTCCATGATGACCCCTGTCACCCACCAAAAGTTGCAACAATGTTTACGTGAGCATCAGAACTGGACCACGGAGCAATGGAAGCAGTGGTCTGATAAATCACATTTTCATTTACATTACATGAATGACCGGGTGTGTGTGCATCACTTAACTGGGGGAACAAATGGCCCCGAGATGCATTATAGGAAGAAGGCAACCCGGCAGAGGCAGTTGCTTTGGGCAATGTTCTACTTGGAAACCTTGGGTTCGGCCATCCATGTGGATGTTACTTTGACATGTACCACCAACCTAAGCATTGTTGCAGACCATGTACACCCTTTCATGAAACCGGGATTCAGCAGGATTATTCAGCAGGATAATGCGCTGTGCCACAAAGCAAAAATGTTTTAGGAATGGTTTGAGGAGCACAACAAGAAGTTTAGGGTTTTGACTTGGCCTCCAAATTACCTAGATCTCATCTAATTGAGTATCTGTGGGATGTTCTGGAAAAACAAGTCCAATCCATGGAGGCCCCACCTCGCAAGTTACAGGACTTAAAGGATCTGCTGCTAATATCTAGGTGTCAGATACCACAGCAAACCTTCAGGGGCCTAGTGGAGTCCATGCCGGATCGGTCAGGACTGTTTTGGAAGCAAGCAGGGGGACCAGCACAATGTTTGGCAGGTGGTCATAATGTTATGCCATATATATTTGCAACAGATTCACTCTACTCAATAATGACCAATGAGTGTAGCTACAAACCATGCATACCTAAGAGATTGAAATGCATTGTACATTATTACAAAGACACACCTTTTGAAGAAGTTTGTCCCTCGTAGTAGAATTTTTGAGATCCTCACTGCTGTTAAACTTGAATCTCAGAAAAGTCCTCTTTTTAATAGGCACTAGAACAAAGTTTCCAATGTTAATATCTAGTAACTGTTATAATATATATTTGGCCTTTAAATTTATATTATAGTATAAAAAGTCTATTAAAATTATGACCTGGAACTGCATAGACTTCCACCTCGCAGAGAGTTAGAGCCTGGACAATGTTGGGAATGATCACATTCACATAACGACCCTTCATATTGCAGGTGTAGTTTACAGAGCCACCAGCAGGTATGCTAGGTATAATGACACACCTAAAGAGAGAGAAATGGGTAATGTACGCACACATATATACAGGTGCATCTCAATAAATTAAGAGTATCATTAACAAGTTTATTTATTTTAGTAATTCAAAAAGTAAAACACATTATATAGATTCATCACAGACGGACTGATATATTTCAAATTTTTCTTTCTTTCAATTTTGATAGTTATGGCTTACAACTAATAAAAACTCAAAATTTTGTATCTCAGAAAAGTAGAATATTACTTAAGACTAATAAGAAAATAAATAAATAAATAAATAAATAAATAAATAAATAAATAAATAAATACATTTTAACACAGAAATGTTGGACTACTGAAAAGTATGCAAATGTACAGAACTCAATACTCGGCTGGGGTTCCCTTTGCATGAATTACTACAGTGGCAGGCGAGGCGATCAGTCTGTGAAGCTGCTGACGTGCCCAGGTTACTCTGATAGTGGCCTTCAGCTCTCTCTTCAGGTTCTCTATTGGGTTTTGGTTGGGCTAGTTTGCTGGCCATATCAAGCACATAAATACCATGATCCTTAAAGCAGGTATTAGTACTTTTGGCAGTGTGGGCAGGTGCAAAGTCCTGTTGGAAATTGAAATCAGCATCTCCATAAAGCTGGTCAGCAGAGGGAAGCATGAAGCACTCTAAAACTTCCTGGTAGACAGCTGTGCTGACCTTCGACCTGATAAAACACAGTGGACCAACACCAGCAGTTGACATCACTCCCCAAACCACCACTGACTGTGCAAACTTTACACTGGACCTCAAGCAACTTGAATTCTGTGCCTCTTCTCTGTTCTTTCTACATTGATTTCCAAATGAAATGCAAAGTTTTCTTTCCTTTTATCTGAAAAGACGACTTGGCCCACAGAGCAACAGTTTGGTCCTTTTTGTCATTTGCCCAGGTAAGACACCTCTGACGTTGTCTCTGGTTCAGGAGTGGCTTGACACAAGGAATGCATCAGTTGTAGCCTATGGACATGTTTGTGCGTGGTGGCTCTGGAAGCACTGACTCCAGCTGCAGTCCACTCGTTGTGAATTTCCCCCAAATTCTTGAATGGGCTTCAACTTTTTACAACTGTCAAGTCAGCAGTCTTCCCCTATGATTGTGTAGCCTGAACCAGACTAAGACACCATTTAAAGGTTTAAAAAACCTTTGCAGGTATTTGGATTTAATTAGCTGATTAGAGTGTGACTTTTTCACAGTATTCTAATTTTCTGCTAAACTGAATTTTGGGTTTTCATTAGCTGTAAGCCATATCCATTAACATTAAAAGAAATAAAAACTTGAAATATATCAGTCTTTGTGTAATAAATCTATATAATATATGAGTTTCACTTAAAAAAAAAAACTAAAACAAATACATTTTTTAATGATATTCTAATTTATTGAAATGCACGTGTGTGTGTGTGTGTGTGTGTGTGTGTGTGTGTGTGTGTATATATATATATATATATATATATATATATATATATATATATATATATATATATATATATATATATATACACACTGGCGATCAAAATTAGAGAACAAATTATAAACAATTGAACAATTCTGAAATAATGTCATCTTCTCTGCTCAACAGTTGAAGGAGTTTTTGTCCTGTCTATACCATGCTACCAGAACACCTTTTCCACAAATTAACTAAGGCATTTAAAAAAAAAAACATTATATTGCAGAAAACACACTGATCAAAATTAGAGAACAACAATGACTGTAGCATGGAAAAAGATTACAACAAAATTTTCTGAAGGTTACAACAGTCAGCAATTAGTAGAAAGTGTACAGGCTTCTGCTCTGAATGACAGCACATCTGCGGCCACAGGACAGCACTAGTCTCTCACACTGCTCTGGTGTGATTTTGGTCCACTCTTCTTCCAGTCTCATCCACAGTTCAGTGACTGTAGTGGGTTTCTTAGCCATAACTTTGTTGCCAAGGATTTCCCAGAGGTTCTCTATTGGGTTGAAATAAGGACTATGGGCAGGCCATGTCATTATTTTAATGTTTTCAGTTTCAAGGAACTGCTTTACCCGTTTTGCTGTGTGACATGGAGTGTTGTCGTGCATGAACACTGCAGGCTGTTTGGGTGATGAACGCAGGAAAGGAACCATATGTTGTTGAAGAAGGTTCTGATAAATATTTGCATTCACTCTGCCATGTAGCTGTATAAGAGGCCCTACTCCTGCGGCAGAAAACATGCCCCAAACCATGACACTTCCTCCTCCACTTTTCAATGACTTCTTTACACACTTTGGGTTCAGTCTTTCTCCAGTTTGTCGCCGAATATAATGTTTCCCATTGGACCCAAATAAATTGTACTTGCTTTCATCACTGAAGTGAACTTTGGACCAAGTCTCCTCTGTCCACACAACATTCTCCTCAGCAAAGCTCAGTCTAGCCTTTTGATTTTTTTTGCTAATGAAAGCTTTGGTCACTGCAGAGTGGGCTTTCAGTCCAAATGCTCTTAAACGTAGAGACACTATATGATGAGACAGATCCTTATCCTGTTTAGCGCTGAACTGGTGAGCAATTCCAGCTGCAGTGTGGAAAGATTGCCCATTGAGATCCTCCGCAGTATCCTGTCCTCTCTTGTATTTGTCTTCCGTGGACGACCAGCCTTCTTAGCAGACTTGAATAAGTTTGTGATGTTGTTGTAAAGATTCAATATTCTTGAAATCACATATTTGAACTACCAACTTGGCTGATTGGGTCATCCCTTTGGCCTTCATCTGGACAACCTGCTCCCAGGGGATTTCAGTCACTTAAGAATAGCCCACCATCGTGCAGAGTCAGTGAAACTGGAAGGTAGGCTGCCAGTTAAATAGGGGTTTACAGATAATCAAGAAAATTAGCACCAGGTACCAGATTAACACCAATAACTGGGAGGTATCAGAAAGTGTTCTCTAATTTTGATCAGTGTGTTTTCTGGAAAATAATGGGTTTTTTTTGGAAATGCCTTAGTTATTTTGTGGAAAAGGTGTTCTGGTAGCATGGTATAGACAGGACAACAAATCTCTCCGTCCAGTAAGCTGGACAAGGTCTTTCTGACACCGTTGTCGCAACCTCCACATCTGGGTCTCCCGTTCTTTCCGGACATGCACACTGTGGTGTTATGATCATGGGTGAAGCCTTTTTCGGCCTGCCCTTTCAGCCCCTTTTCGAAGCTGTATTCACACATCATGGGGCAGAAAGAACACTGGTATGGAGCAATGCCACGGGTTGAAGAAACGATGACATCCATCTGTGAAGGGGGACCTCAGGGACCTGGTCCATTAACCCTGCCACTGAATGTGCTTCAGGGCACGGCCAGCTCTCCTCGATCTCCACTTGGTCTTGTAGTGGTCCAGGGGAATTTGCTGCCTCCTTCGAGGCTCCTAGAGCCACTTCAGGGCACTGCCGCAGCTCTAGGCACACCAGAGGTCAGTCTGGAGAAACTGATACCCTATAAGACTTCCTGGCAGCCTGGAAAGCTCTGCCAGACGTGTCTCTGTGGGTCCTGCCCACTTTAGAGTGAGGCTATTCAATTCAGTTTGAGTCTTGTCTGCGTTGTTTCGACAGGGTTCTTCCCACTCTGGTGGGAAGAGAGCAGGCTCTGGTCGTGGAACGAGAAGTGAACACTCTCCTGAAGAAGGAGGCCATCGAAGTGGTCCCTTCATCAGAATGATACTTCAAAGTTCCCAAAAAAGATGGTAGGTTGCGTCCTATTTAGATCTACGTCAGCTGAACTGCTAGGGCCGTGTCTCGTATCTGATCCGAGGACTGGGTTTTCTTAGTAGATGTCCCATGTTGGACCTCGGAGATTACCACGTTCTGATCCGTACGGACAACATTTCTGTGATTTCTTACATCAACCGTCATAAAGGTCTGTGCTCGTGCCCCCTGTACAGGCTTGCACACCAGATCCTTCTGTGGGTCCAGGAGAAGCTCCTCTCATTGAAAGCAGCTTATATCCCGGGTCGGTTGAATGAAGCGGCAGACACCCAGTCAGGGCAGGGTTTGAGACCTGGGGAATGGCGGCTCCACCCTCATGTAGTGGAGCAGATTCGGGAGAGATTCGGCAGAGCCCAGGTAGATATGTTCGCATCTCAAGAGACATTGCACTATCCCCTCTGCTTCTCCCTTACTCCTCCAGCCCCACTTGGGCTGGACGCCATGACTCAGACGTGGCCAAGGCTGCATCTGTACGCCTTCCCCTTATCGCGCTGCTTCTGGGAGTTCTGGATGAGTTCATTAGGATGGAGTCCATCTTCTCCTGGTGACTCCAAGGTGGCTGTGACCCCGCGGTGGTAGAGACCATTCTCCACTCCAGAGCTTCCTGTACGATGATGTCTAATGCCACCAGACGGTGCCTGTTCTGCTCGTAGTGTGAGCACCACCAGCTGGATCCAGTTCACCGCCCGGTTGGTTCAGTGCTGGAATTCCTCCAGGGACAGTTCACCAAAGGGTTGGCTCTGTCCACCCAGAAAATTTTGTAGCCTAGAACAAGTTACAGGTCCCCAAGGTGCCCTCGGTCATCCCACAGCCCGTTAGGTTACAAGCATTCTACCCTCCTCCCACCAGTTATGGCCCTCATCCAATTTTGGCCGATTACACACATTATTTCAGAGCGTGGACATTACGGTCGCATTACCAAAGTGTTCCAACACAGCGTCTCGTTCCTTTAGGGAACTAGGGTAACATACATAAAATAGAGAGATTTCTTATGTTTTTTTTCTTACAGGTGCATGTACATAACTATTGTTATTTAGAATGTGCATTTAAAGGAAATGACACCACATCAAAATAACCCAAGGTCATGCAGTATTTGCAGAGCTTTGATAACTCAAATAAAACAAAATGCAAAAAATTTGTAAACAAATTGTGTTAATGCTTTAAAAAAACATTATAAAACATTAAAAAAAATCATTTGGTGGAATACCCAGACTTGCCATTACAGCTTTCATGCATTTTAGCATGATCCCCACCAGTTTTTTACATTGCTGTTGGGTAACTTTATACCACTCTTAAAAAAAAAAAAACAGCTCAACTGGTTTGTGACCATCCATCTTCCTCTTGATGACATTCCAGAGGTTTTCAATAGGTTTCAAATCTGGAGATTGGATTGGCCATGACAGGGTCTTGATCTGGTGCTCCTCAATCCATACTCTCATTGCTCTGGCATAGCGTATTGTCCTGTTGGAAAAATCCAATCCTCTGAGTTGGGGATAATTTTTGTTGCAGAAAGAAACAAATATTCTTCTAGAACAACCCTGTACGTGACTTGATTCATGCGTCCTTCACAAAGACAAATCTGTCCAATTTCCACCTTGCTGAAGCACCAGCAGCTTATCACTGACCCTCCTTCATATTTTACAGTTGGTGCAAGAAACTTTGGGTTGTAGGCCTCTCCAAGTCTCCCTCTAATGATAACATGACCAGGTGTTGGGCAAAGCTGAAAATTGGACTCATCAGAAAAGATTACTCCAGTCCGCTAGAGTCCAATTCCTTTGGTCTTTTGCAACCTTCAGCCTGGCTCTTCTTTGCTTTTTACTGATGAAGGGCTTTTTTCTGGCTTTGTATGACTTTAGCCATGCCTGTTTTGAACCGTTCTTGCCATGCACTTCACCCCAGTCTCAGTTCACCACTGTTGTTGAAGGTCACTTGAGGTCAGCCTACGGTTCTTGATTGACATTCGAATAGGTTTTCAGTCATCTCACTTGTTACTGACCCATTTTCGACCTCTTCCAAGTTGTAGCTTTATTGTTTCTATTTCCTAGTTCCTCATCCTAGTGTCTGTTGCTTAATCTTGTTTTTGTGAAATGCCATCTTTGAAATATTAAGGATAGAAGCAACTTGATGCTCACTGAATCCTTGTGCCAGTAAAGCTAGGATTGATCCTTTTTTCCTTCACTCAAAAACTTTCTTTTTACCGTTTTTGACAAGTTTAATGGTTATTTTAAAATTTCCAATTACCTTTGAAAGACTTCAAGCACTTTTTACAATCCAATTGGTCACATTGCAAGAGGAAAGTGTTGATTACAGCAGTGCTTTTTTTTCAAATACTTTTCCCCATTAAATAGGACTGGATTCAGGTGATCACCAAATTTCAGTGGTCTACAGTATGGTCTGCAGTATATATATATATATATATATATATATATATATATATATATATATATATATATATATATATATAGTGGGGAAATAATTATTTAAGCCCCTGAAATAGAGTCTAGATACTTATTTCAGGTGAAAGAAAAACTGAAACAACATGGCTACCATTCCATACTTCAACACCATGCATCTGTCTAAACTAAAGACAATTAACCAAAGCATATGTCCAAGCTATGTAAATGTTTCTTTTTAGAGAGAAAACAGTCGGCTGGAGTGTTATCTATCATAGAATGGCCTGCCCAATCACCGTACATAGGTACTGTACCTAAGAGTATAAAGCTGTTAATCATGCTAAGGCAGGAGTTTTTAATAGAATGAAGTTTATTGTGTACATTATATATCTTCATACCATTAATTTACTAAGTTTGTTGTGTATAAACAAAAGTAACATGTGTCTTTTAAAACCTATAAAGGACTAGGTGTTGCCAAACTTTTGACAGGCTTTGTCCAATCTAATAATTCGTTTTAACTGCATAAAGGCAATTTCTAAAACAATTTCACATGATGAGTCAATTGAATGCACTGTGATAATGCCTTATTAAAGTACATGCATACAAAGAAGTAGTAAAAAGACATAGTTAGCAATATATGAAATGTTAATGATTCTTTATATTCAACTCACAGTTTTATGCTGATATTTTTATATAAGCAATACAAAAAAAAAACTTCACCTGGGGTTGTTGTTGCCGTTGTTTAGTAAGGAGTAGCCAACGTGAATCTCAGCACCATTTAACCGTTGTGAACAGCAGTCGCCTCTGTTAGTGACAATTATATTGAAAATGTGATACGCGTCTAACAAATCCACCCTCCACCATGGGTTATACTCATTATTTGTGTGTGTACATGAGGAGGAAAGTATGTTAGATGCTCGGTTGCCATCAATAGCATTGTGAGCATAGTATGGGGCACCTGTCGAAGACTGTGTTGCTATTCCTCCTAAGGCCACATTCACTAGAGGAAAGAAACAAAACATATATATATATATATATATATATATATATATATATATGAACAGTGTATTTAAGAAAATCTAATTTCTAATCTTTTGAATAAAGCAGTATAAAGAAGTTTTTTTTGAGTACAATGAGTCTGTCCAATTGTGACAATTCAATACATTAACAATTAAGTAAATTATACTATAGAAATTCTTACCTAGCCGAGGATGGCTGATTATCCACTGCAATGAAAAAATACAAATCCCTGTGTAAAAATAAATATATAATCAAAAATTATTTAGGAGAAGCATTAATCGGAAAAATAAAACATAAATCTGTAAGTGCCATAAATCATACTTAATGCAACTAATCCATCCACTGGACTAAAATTGTTGAATAACATTTCTTTAAATTATTTTTACCTAAATAAAAACGCATGGGGCTCAGTGAATTCTCCATTTTCTGTTCAAATAGAAACATAACACTTTTAGACAATTTCCAACAGCACTCAAGGATGAAAAGAACAAGTGGGAAAACAGTGTAGAATTCACCTCTTATGATTTACACTTTTACAGTGAATCCAGTTATATAAGGTGCATCACATTGCAGATATATTATGAATTAAACCAAAAGAAGATACAGGTTAAGAACAGAGATTTCTCACCTTGTGCAGCATAAATCAAAAAGTCACCTTTATAAACACTTTACACCAAGTACTGTACCACACCAAGTGCTTTGCTAATACTTATAGACTTAATTTAAAAGTCAAATGCACTGTTTGTTTTTTTTTTTACAAATGCCTCAGTATGCCTCAGACAACAATCTTTGGCAAAATTATAAACAGTGTACATAGAGAAATACATTATATGTGTATAGTTTTTATCCAGCTGGGCAATCAATTCATGATTCAGTTTGTTTTATTGAATTAATTTATAATTTGGTAATGATTTTGTACTTTTTTGTAACACATTGTATAATTCCTTGATCTTATTTCAGTGGTTTAAGCCTTGTTTTCTTTTAAAGAAAACTAGTATTTTGCATGAATTTTGCATACGGCTTCACCAAGTACAAAGGATGAGAACTTCAAATAGCATTCACATCAAATATCAAAATGGTGAAAAATGTGATCTCGGTGAAGATTGTATTAAGATTTATCGTCAGTACAGACAAAGAGTGATTCCCCCATTTTCCGAACTGTACCTTTAAGTGCAGCCAGTTTAGCGCCCAAAGTGGCTTTATCGTTTGCTAGTTGTGTTTTCACTGATTGTAGGTCAGCTCTAATTGTGAAAAAATCATCACCCCGTGCTGCTCGGTGTTTGGTTTTAAAGATCTCCGCAATGTCTTGTTTTAACAAGTCTGGCCAGGTCGCTGGAGGCGAGGTGAGGAAGGCTAGATTGAGATGGTTTGGACATGTGCAGAGAAGGGACATGGGGTATATCGGTAGTAGAATGCTGAGAATGGAGTTGCTAGGAAGGAGGAGAAGAGGAAGGCCAAGGAGTAGGTTTATGGATGTGATGAGGGAAGACATGCAGCTAGTTGGTTTGAAAAAGGCAGATGTAGAGGACAGGGGGGAATGGAGATGGATGATCCACTGTGGCGACACCTAATGGGAGCAGCCAAAAGAAGAAGAAGAAGATCATTATAGACAGTGTTTCAGACCCACAGAAATTTGAAGACATCTCATATGTATGTCCAGAACCCCATTAACCCTTGTCACATGATACATCTACTTGACTGAGTATTAGATGATATTCTTGCTTTAAAATTAGGTCATAATTGCATTTAAAAGGAGGAACACTGAGCAAGTAATAGGAATATATTTTTAATAATGCAAACATGTTCCTTGCAATCTCTGGATGAATGGACATCACTGGAGTGTTAAACTTATTTTTTTTTTGTAGTAGTACAGACAATCGTTAGATCTTGTTTATTTTGTCAAATTATAGTCTGCTGTTTATTTCACAGTATAGAAAACTGTTGATTTGCGACATTTTGGGAAATTCTGACTTATGTTTACAGACTGTACACAAAACTTGACCAGCTTGATTGAGGGACAGTTCTGTAAATGGAAATGACTTAATGATAGGTGAGAGGTAAATGGTCAGATCAGCTTGAGCTATGAGGAGGGATATAATAACTTAAATATAATAATTATAATTATATAATTATATAATTTTATATATATATATATATATATTCCTCTCTTAAGAAAGAAAATGGCCAGGAAGAACACGGTCTTAACTGTGAGAAACCTCTAAGATGCTTCAGCCAGCAGCTCGACGGGGGATTTAGATAGAGTCTCCAACACAACGCCCAAGTAACTTGCAGGCACTCTAGATCGCACCAGGGGCCTCAGCCTTCAAGTGCCGTGGAGAAAACACGTCACTAGCGGGTCTCTGCCCAGTTATTGCCCTGCTAGGGGGGTGTGGAATGTCATATGGCGGACGCTTACACTTTAAGGGTGGACAGAGCAAATCCTCTGGCAAACTGCTCTTGAAGGAATTCCAACACTGAAACAACTGGACAGTTAATCGCACCATGCACTAAACAGGCGCCATCTTGCGGCATACAACCTCTGGACTGGAGAATGGTCTCTACCACCTTGGTGGAGAGCCCGGAGAGTCAGAGCTGTGCTAATTCAGGGGCTACAGTCACAGTCTCCAAAACTCTGTGGGTGAACTATTGTGCTCCCTGCCTGAGAGAGAAGATCCCCACTGATAGGAATCTCCCAGGGAGGGCTACCAGGTCCACGAATCATGGTCTGCCCAGCCACCAAGGGGCCACCAGGAGGAGGTGGACTCCATCCCAGCAAACTCTCTCTAGAACTTCTGGAAGCAGTGCGATAGGGGGAAAAGTGTAAAGGCGTAGCTTTAGCCATGCCTAAGCCGAAGTGTAAGGGAGAACCAGAGGGGACAATGCGACCTCTCTTGAGTTGTGAACAAGTCTACCTGCTCCCTGCCAAATCTCTCCCAGATCTGCTCCACCACTTAAGGGTGGAGCCGCCATTCCCCGGGTCTCAGCCCTTAAAAGGGTGTCTGCTGCTTCGTTTAAAAGGCCCAGGATGTAGGCTGTCCTTAAGAAGAGCAGCTTTCCCTAAGCCCACAGGATTATCTGGCATGCGATACCGTGATTATTTGAGATTCCATCGTCCAGCATGTCCGCTCCCGGAGCCATTGTGTTCTCAATGTCGCTGTGCAGGTACCCACGATCCTAAACAACAACTTCGGAGGTGTTGTCCTGCATACCAGAACAAACGACACCAGGGTGATTCAAAGTTGGATCTTGAAGAGGGATTTCAGGATCCTGGTGGAGACAGTACATCACCCAGAAAAAGAATCATTGTGTCACTTACCATCGAGGAATTGAGAAGTTTAGTAGACTTCTTGCACTAAATAGGTGGCTACAGTCATGGTGTCGAGAAGACAAGCTACTCTTTATTGATAACTGAAATCTTTTCTGGGAGCGTCCTAGGTTACCATTTTGTAGATTTAAATGGGGAACTATCCAGGTTAATGCAAGTAAACTATGGGATTTAGTTCTAACACCCCTGCTTTTCACAATATACATGCTTCCCTTGGGAAATACTATTAGAAGGCATTGGATTAGCTTCCACTGCTATGCTGATGATACCCATCTATATATAATAGCTATAATAAAATAGATTATGATAAATACACATTGCTCACATTAACTCTTATATTATTTAAAGCGGCTTTGAGACGATGTCCATTGTGAAAAAGCAGGATAGAAATAAACTTGACTTGACTTCATGTGGGCGAGAACAACATCTCGATGCCAGACTGCTAAGTGCTCTGATTAAGATAATATTAACCAATCTTCAATATAGTTTAAGAGAGGCGGCGCTGAAGGCTCTTGTCACAAGAGGCAGAAACCGCCGAGAGGCGTACTTCCGAAGCGTGTGATCGAGAGCTAGTCCAGGCAGGTGAGGCAGGAGAAAGGAAAAAGCCCATCTCAAAACCCTCTGCAAGGTCCATCTGCGAGCCCCAGGAACTAGCGACACTCCTCGAAGACTGCCCAGTTGAAGCGGAGCATACGCATTGACATGCAAGCGCAATGTGCACAGTCGCCTTCCTCAAGAACTGACTTAGCATGCTCCGCTCCCAGACAAGCCACACTTAGCCGAGAAGTGTGCTTAGTCTTTTGCTTGCCGTATTTTTTTTTTTTCAGGCATACAATTTTGGACAAACAATACACAACACATAGAGCACTTCATGAACAAACAAAAGCTAGCAGCAGCTTTACTCCATGTGCTTTTATAGCTTTCTGGTTATGACGTCACCGACATGATTTTTCATTAGACGGATTACACACATGATGCAGAGCGTGGACAACGCAGAAAGCATTCCCACAGTGTTTTAACGCAGCTAGAGTTCCTAAAAGGAAACCCCGTCATTTTGTTTTATGAATGTTGTATATGAATGTGAAAATTGTCAACTTCAGGCAGATTAAGTCAAGTCAAGTTTATTTCTATAGCGCTTTTCACAACAGACATTGTCTCAAAGCAGCTACATTACACTATGCATTACAGATGCATGTGATGTTAATTTGATCCATCCACAAAGGTTTTAATGCCTTTCAATGATCTAATACATAATATTTCAAAATTTTAACATAAAAATTAATTTTGGATGTAGGGCATGATTTGTGCCTTATCACAAAAATCTCTGAGTCAATAAATAAACAAACAAACAAGTAAAAAAAAAAAGAAAACATTAATTTTCAGCAATGTTCTTTACTAATCATTATCATCAACATTTTTTTTACTCTCATGCAGTATAATGAAAGGAAAAACATTTACAGGGGACAGCCTTATGCAAAAATAAAATCCCTTATTTCAGCATTACCTCAGCACTTTCTGAATTTAATGCATGCATCTAAACACACTTTGATTCATGCCGAATTTAATGATTGGTTGGTTCTTGACATTTCTGATTGGCTGGTAAGTAATCCCCTGCTTTACCGCTGTTCTAATCTCGTGCCCCCAGTTTATCAAGGAATTGCATTTGCCACATAACTAATCTGTCTATCACAGTTAGAACTAAAAGCACAAAAATAAACTAAAAGAAATGAAGAACTAATAAAAGATAAAAAAGAAATGAAGAATGTTCATACCATAAGAAATTAGTAGCATTACAGTACAGAAAACTGTAGGATTTCTGCTTGTTTATTGGTGTCCTCTGACGTAAAAAAAAAAAAAAAAGATTTTGCCAAAGAAAGTAAAAATGTGGTGACGTGTATCCTTATTTCAGCCTCTTTTTTGACATCATAGGACATTTCAACCAATAAAGAAGCAGAGAAACTATGCACGTAGGCTACGCTACTACAGAACTGGATACTGTACAGTACATGTACTCACTATAAATGTGATACAGTTTATTGTATTTCTAAGAATTTACATAAAATTGATCTTGCTATATTCTTGCAAATGTTTTCTGTGTGTTTAAAGTGTGTGGGAGGATGATCTATGGCTTAAACAATCCGTTTATTGCGTTTTTTTTGTTTATCGTGGGCAGCTTTGGTAAAGTAACCACTTTTAATGTGGGGATTAATGTATTGCATTAGGTGTTATAGCAACGTTAGTTGTTTACACAGAAATGATCACTTTTGCTAATTGACTACTCAATATTTGTGAGAGAAACTATATGTAACTAGCATAGTCATACCATAAAATCTAGCTATCTAGGTTTAATGATACTAAACCAAACAAACAAGTTGTAATTTAAAATGCTTAACTATATCACTTAATAAATAGAATTATTGATTCATTACATAACAAGGGATAACAATAGTTTTTCATATCACGCTACACCCAAATCTCTCTTATGTTCTTTTTGTAGTTATGTATCCACTTCTTTATCTTCTTCTTCCCAAAGTCATGTTTTTCTGCCACCTGCAAGTCAGAATGTCTTAACTGTCAATAACATATGTAATGTAATTAACAGTCAAACATAGGTTCAAAATTTAAAGAGCTTTTTAAAATTTTTTACAAATATAATAAAAGTATATAATAAGCATTTTACACCACAATAATTTTGCATTATGGAAACTGATCAGTCAGAGGGTCAGAAGGCTGTTATTCATAACCCGGTTTTAATATTTTGGAATTTTAGTAGTGCACATTCTAGTGTGGTATAAAAGTAGTGAACACAATAGTAATAATGTGCACATTCTAATTAATGCTTTGGTCAAAATGTAACGGTCTCCCATGCAGAGCTCTCCCAAGAGGCTGCCATCGTGGCCCACCATGATGAGCTACAGCAAAATTCAAAGGTGCGCCCCTACCCTGACAAGCTCGTTCCAGAAGCTGATGTGGCATCCCACAACAATGATCCCAATCTGATGCCGATGTGGATTCCTTCATGAAGTATTTCATTCCATTCGCTGCATGTACCAAGCCTTTTTTTCCATGTCTTATGCTTCTCAATTTCTCCAGTTTTTGATCTTGTTTTTAATTTATTTTTTCATTCTTGTTTTTTGCTAAGCTTATGTTATTTTCCAATTGCGTGGCCCATATTATGTTTCTGGTGGATTATGATTTGAAATTAGAGCTGCATTTTTTTGCTTGTTTTGTAAATTAAATATTTTTCAATCTTCACTTCAATCTTCACATCCTTATTATTGTATTGCATGAAACAAATGCTCCACATAATCCTATTCTAATAACAAGCAGATTTCGATCAGTTTTCTTTCAATAGAAAGTGTGGAAAAAAGTGTTTAAAATGTAAAAAAACATTTTTGATAAGACACAAACTTGTCCACTGGATGTTCTACATAAAATATAAATAGTTGAAAGTGTATATTAATACCTAATGTAACACTGTTATTATTCCCAGGTTGTTGGGTTTACGAATAAATCAGGTGATAACAGTAACACTGCATCAAGTGGGCACCTTGAACACCAATCTTTAAATCTGCTTTTTTTTTTAATATAATGATATCCGTTTACTATGATTGAGCAGATTGTTGTAGTAGTAGTGGTAGTATTCTAAACTTTCTTACCTATTTCCAGTTCTGGTTCCTTTGTCCAGCGCACCTGAAAAACCGGTGACTGGACATTGACAGACTTAATCTATAAAAAAAATAATAAAAAATAGTACTATTATGTGCTATACAATATTTATAGTGTGTGTGTGTGTGTGTGTGTGTGTGTATATGTGTGTTTATATATATCTATATACATTGTCGAGGCATAACATTATGACCACTGATTATCTCTTTATCATGGCACCTGTTGGTGGGATACATTAAGCAACAAGTAAACATTTTGTCCTCAAAATTGATGTGTTAGAAGGGCAAGTGTAAGCATTTGAGCGAGTTTGACAAGGGCCAAATTGTGATGACTATACGACTGAGTCAGAGCATCTCTAAAGCTACATCTCTTGTCCAGTCTGCAGTGGTCAGTATCTATCAAAAGAGGTCCAAGGAAGGAACAGTGGTGAACCGGCGACAGGGTCATTGCCCGTCTCACTGATGCAGGTAGAAATGAAAGCTGGACCAGTAGAACCGGTGACAGGGTCATTGCTCACGGCTCACTGATGCAAGTAGGAGTGAAGGTCCAGCGTTTTGGAGATACTCTGATCCAGTCATCTAGTCATCACAATTTGGCCCTTGTTAAACTCGCTCAAATGCTTACACTTGCCCATTTTTTTAACACATCAAATTTGAGGACAAAATACAGTGGAACCCGGTTATGTCGATGTCCTAGGGTGTCGCCAAAAAGCATTAAGGTAACCGATGATCGAGATAAACGAAAACCAAATGGCGGCAATTTAACGTGCTTGAAATTTCTTCATGTACATGATGTGCGTTAATAAATGAGAATGTGCATGCACGTGTTTTTGAAGGTTTTTTTTACAGAACTGCGTTGCCGCGATTTGTTTGATGAAGGCATGCTATAAAAATACATACAGTACATGTTTATCTGTCAGGAATCCACCTGCCACGCCCCCTTCGGCCCCCTTCAGCATGTCAGGTGCTTTCTCGGCCGCTTTCTCTGAAGCTCTCGGCTTCAATCACGCACATATGGTGCTCGTTTATCATCATCACCAGCTCCTATTTAAATTTCCACACTCTCACTGTCTGTTATTGTTGGTATATGTTGGTTCACGGCGGTCGTTGTTATCGCGCATGCGTATCCCGGTACGTGCCTTCCCACCGGCACTCTCTCAACGGCTGCGCTTTTCTTCCCAAAGCGCATCACGGATTACCCACAGTGCATCACAGTTTGTTATATATTGGGCTGTGTAACCACAGACCAGTCAAGGTGTCCATAATGACCCCTGTCCCCCACCGAAAGCGGAAACAATGTTTACGTGAGTATCAGAACTGGACCACGGAGCAATAGAAGAAAGTGGCCTGGTCTGATGAATCACATTTTCATTTACATTACGTGAATGGCCGGGTGGGTGGGGGAACTTACCTGGGGAACACATGGCACAGGGATGCACTATGGAAAGAAGGCAACCTGGCAGAGGCGGTTGCTTTGGGCAATGTTCTGTTGGAAAACCTCGGGTCCGGCCATCCATGTGGATGTTACTTTGACACGTACCATTTACGTAAGCCTTGTTGCAGACCATGTACACCCTTTCATGAAACCGGTATTCCCTGATGGCCTCATTCAGTAGGATAATGTGCCCTGCCACAAAGCAAAAATGGTTCAGGAATGGTTTGAGAAGTTGAGAACAAGTTTGAGGTTTTGACTTGGCCCCCAAATTACCCAGATCTTATTCAAAAAAGCATCGACGGGATGTTCTGAACAAACAAGTTCAATCCATGGAGGCCCCACCTCGCAAGTTACAGGACTTAAAAAATCTGCTGCTAATATCTAGGTGTCAGATACCACAGCACACCTTCAGGGGCATAGTGGAGTCCATGCCGGCTGTGTCAGGACTGTTTTGGCAGCAAAAAGGGGAACACAATATTAGGCAGGTGGTCATAATGTTATGCCTAATCTGTGTGAATATATATATATATATATATATATATATATATATATATATATATATATATATACAGTGGAACCTCGGGTTACGAATTTAATTCGTTCCGGTACTTTATTCGGAACCTGAAAAGTTTGTATCCCGATACAAATTTCCCCATAATAATGAACAGAAACTTCGGTAATTCGTTCTGGACAACCAAAAATATTACTTAAATAAAAATAAAGCCAATATTCACTAATATTATTTACTTTTAACATGTTATATTAAAATCATACCACATAAAACATACAAAAGAGGAAAAGATCTTTACCGGTACTTTCCTTTGAGAAGACTCGCTGCAGGAGACGACGTCAGAGAAGGGGAGGAGGGAGAGTTATTGTTTGGAAGGAGAATCTTATTATATTATATTATTTATATATTATTATATATTATATTATAGAATATTAAAGACAGTGTTATTAACACAAACGCTGAGACAATTGTTGCATTAGAGGGAAAATGAGAGCTGTTTCTTTAAGGCTACTATCAGTTGGTATTGAAGTCCAGAGTGAAATTCATTATGGGTATTGTACTGGAAAAGACTGTAACCCTGCTAATCTATCTTCATAAAAACAAGTAAAGTGGTTATGCATCGGCTAATGTTGTCCATCTCATCATTCCACGAGCATCAACTAATGAGTTGTTACACTGCTGCCGGGAAAAGTTCAAGCGGATAAGTAACACGATGCTCTCGCTAGGGACACAGGACGCTAACTGATGTGACAAGCTGCGTAGATAGAGCAAAAACAACCAACTTGCCTGCGATTTTTTGGTGAGCGACGTTCGTATCCCGATATGTTGTTCGTAACCAGGGGCAGAAATTTGGATGAACTGCGATTCGTAACCTGAATTATACGTATGCCGGGGCGTTCGTAACCCGAGGTTCCACTGTATATATATATATATATATATATATATATATATATATATATATATATATATATATATATATATATTATATTGCATACAGTATACATATTTACAACTTATATATTTCATACCATACTGTAGACAAGCACCACCAGTGAATCAAAATGTGAAGGAACATATTATTTTTTGTGATGAACCATTCTTAACACAGTGGTGGCACAAACATGATGGTAGAATGGCACTGGAACAGTATCAGGTGCACCAGTAGGACTGGGTTTTTTCACTGCAGGGCTGAGAAACAGCTTACAGTGAGCCTCTTTCTACTAATAAAGAAGAGCATCAAGAGCTACAAGCTATGCATACCTAAGACACTGACAATGCAGTATACATTCTTACAAAGACACACCTTTTGGAAAATTTTGTCCCTCGTAGTAGAATTCTTGAGATCCTCACTGCTGTTAAACTTGAATCTCAGAAATGTCTTCTTTTTAATAGGCACTAGAACAAAGTTCCCAACGTTAATATCTAGTAACTGTTATAAAATATATTTGGCCGTTAGATTTATATTATAGTATAAAAAGACTATTAAAATTATGACCTGGAACTGCATAGACTTCCACCTCGCAGAGAGTTAGAACCTGGACAATGTTGGGAATGATCACATTCACATAACGACCCTTCATATTGCAGGTGTAGTTTACAGATGCACCAGCAGGTATGCTAGGTATAATGACACACCTGAAGAGAGAGAATGGGTAATGTATGTAGACACCCACTCACATGCATATACATATACATATGCTTGTGTGTGTGTGTGTGTGTGTGTGTGTGTGTGTGTGTGTGTGTGTGTGTGTGTGTGTTTAAACACTACCTAAGAAGCGTATAAAGCTGTTAATCATGCTAAGGAAAGATTTTTCAATAGAATAAAGTTTAACATGTGTACATTTATATACATGTTTGGTCAAAGTAAATCATCATACCGTTAATTGACCTAGTTTGTTGTGTATAAACAAAAGGAACATACATGTGTCTTTCAAAACCTATAAAAGAGTAGGTGTTGTGAAACTTTAAACAGGCTCTCTCTGAATCTCAGCACCATTTAACCGTTCTGGACAGCAGTCGCCTCTGTTAGTGACGATTATATTGTTAATTTGATACGCGTCCAACAAATCCACCCTCCACCATGGGTTATACTCATTATTTGTGTGTGTACATGAGGAGGAAAGTATGTTAGATGCTCGGTTGCCATCAATAGCTTTGTTAGCATAGTATGGGGCACCTGTCGAAGACTGTGTTGCTATTCCTCCTAAGGCCACATTTACTAGAGGGAAGAAACAAAAATTATATATAGATTAGATTAGATTAGATAAAGAAATCTTTTTTATGTACAATGAATCTGTCCAATTGTGACAATTTAATACATTAACAATTAAGTAAATTATACTATAGAAATTCTTACCTAGCCGAGGATGGCTGATTATCCACTGCAATGAAAAAATACAAATCCCTGTGTAAAAATAAATATATAATCAAAAATTATTTAGGAAAAGCATTAATCTGAAAAATTAAACATGAATCTATAAGTGCCATAAATCATACTTAATGCAACTAATCCATCCACTGGACTAAAATTGTTAAATAACATTTTCTTGATATTATTTTTACCTAAATAAAAACGCATGGGGCTCAGTGAATTCTCCATTTTCTGTTCAAATAGAAACATAACACTTTTAGACAATTTCCAACAGCACTCAAGGATAAAAAGAACAAGTGGGGAAACAGTGTAGAATTCACCTCTTATGATTTACACTTTTACAGTGAATCCAGTTATATAAGGTGCATCACACTGCAGATATATTATGAATTAAACCAAAAGAAGATACAGGTTAAGAACAGAGATTTCTCACCTTGTGCAGCATAAATCAGAAAGTCACCTTAATAAACACTTTACACCAAGTACTGTACCACACCAAGTGCTTTGCTAATACTTATGTACTCTACTCAATTTAAAAGTCAAATGCACTGTGTTTTACAAATGCCTCAGTATGCCTCAGACAACAATCTATAGCAAAGTTTTCAACAGTATACATACATAAATACATTATATGTGTATAGTTTTTATGCAGCTGGGCAATCAATTCTTGAATCAGTTTGTTTTATTCATAAATATTTGTACAAATGTGTTGCACAAAACCCAAAGTAAAATTGCCACAGCAAAAACGATAATTTTCCTTTATGTAATATAATTACAATAGTATATAATTTATTTATATATTACATATTTGATATATAAATGATCGCAAATTTTGTGTGTGTGTGGGGGGGGGTGTTTTTCTTTTCATTTTAAAGTGACATTAGGTGTGTGTTAGTTGCTATATTATTCAGATTTTTTATTTTCAATTTAACTTTATTGGTATACCTTAACTGTTCAATCATAGGAATTAATTTATCATTTTGTAATGATTTTTTACATTTTTGTAACACCTTGTAAAAGTCTTAGATCCGATTTCAGTGGTTTTAGTCTTGTTTTTTTTTTAAAGAAAACTAGCATTTTGCATACATTTTGCATTAAGCTCCACAACGTTCCTGCATAAAATGCAGACCAGGATTAGAACTTCAATTAGCATTTGCATCAAATATCAGAACGGTGAAAATGTGATCTCAGTGATGATGGTATGATTTTGAGTTTCAGGCAAACTTGTTTGAGAATTAGTGGCTGGTCTATGATTTTCAGTAATCAGAGTATACATAAAATGATGGAAAAAAGCACCTTGCCGATGAGACAGTTCAGATATGAATGATCAGACTGATTGTAGTTGTAGAAAGTCTTTGATAACAAAACATTTTTAAGAATGCGGTAAGAAGAAATGCATATTGGAACATCTATTGTGTCAAAACAAATGAGCTGGTTAAGCTACACGCAAACAGGAATTTGAGGTTACTGTGAGTACAGACTTCTTAAACTGGAAGAACATTGCCTCAACAAATAGATCTTGATTTCTGTTGTGAAATGTAGATTATCACAATCACGCTTTAATCACAGTTTTCTTTTGTCAACAGTCTGTTCTGCTGCTGCTGTTGTAAATGTGTGTAATGTATTATTTAATTGTAATCGATGCATGTCCACATGGACCAGATTTTTTTTTTTTGGAACCTTACAACACTTTGTGAAATACATACAATGAAGAATCTTGACCAGATCTTTGATCTGACAAAATGGTAGCTCAGGCACTATGATTCTTACTTAATCAACTTAGATTACTTAGAATTATATATATATATATATATATATATATATATATATATATATATATATATATATATATATATATATAGTAGGCCCACCTTGCTTCAGTGCAAATGTCCCAAGGAATGCAAGGAAACCCTTTAAGAAATTAACACTGTTTAATCGAATTTCATTAAGCTAAAAGAACAAGTAGCATTGCAATCGAGAAAATCATACCAAACTTCAAAGTTCAGAATCTCCAGACGAGGCGGTTTGAGAAATTTTAGAATGATGGAAAAGAAAAAAACTATTTCTTGATGAGAATCGTCAAAGGAAAGCTAGAAGAATGGATATGGTAACAATAATTCTTTACAACGGTCATAACCAAAAAAGCATCTTGTAACATCCAACATTCCAAACCAATCAAACCAATTATGGTGTATAAGCTACAACCGAATTAGATTTCATCGTCTGAATAGGAATCTGAGGTTACAGGCCACAGACTTACTAAAATTGGAAAAAGATTGGATGATCTGATGAATCCTAATCTCTGTTGTGAAATGTGTTGTAACAGTATAAACCATAGCAAGCCTTGTTTCAACAGGCAAGGTTATGGCTGGTATTGTAATGGTGTGACAAATGTATTTGTTCAATTATGTGTTGATGTGTAATCGACAACAATGGAGAATTGAGATTATTTTAAAGGAAAGGAAATCATACCCAGTACTATTATGGTGTTCCTAAAGTAACTAGTAAAGAGCTAATAGAATTTAAAAAAAAAAAAGAAAAAATTTGTACAAACTTTGAGTAATGCAAAAATTATGCAAAATTCTAAAATAGAATCTTATGTGTGAATCTACTGTATACCTCTTAAATAACAAAAAAGTCATTCAGGCGAGAGATTTGTGTCGTTTTGGTTGTGTCACCTCCTTCTGGTACACAGTGTCCACAGTGTCCATAAGAAAACACGCATACTGTATGCAGGGTGTGAACAATCACGTGTTACCTGCCAGTTCCCTTTGTAGTTTCATTTGTTTAATCATAGACAAATGCGCTACCAAACCTCTATTGTTTTCTATACTATGTTTATAGTAGACCAAATCACTTTACACAGTGTTTACTTTGTGTATTTTTTTTTAACCTTTAAATGAATTAATACATTTTACATTTAATTAATTAATGTGAATACATTAATTATAATTAAAAAGAATACAGCACAACAACCACTCTATCGTCCATCCCACTCTTATTCCTTTAAAGACACTATTTGAGTAAAGAGGTATGTTATGTTTATTATAATTCATGATATACAGTATTAGAAATATTGTCTGTTACATTCTAGGCTGCCAGTAAAGGATGGTAAAAGTTACAACAAGCAGCTTTAAAACATATTGACAATAATATCAATAATATAGGTAATAAACTTTATACCTGTGGCAGTGGGGCAGAAGATAAAGAGTGGGGAAGAGGATAAAGGGGGGAGATAATGGAGCCTCAAGAGTGAGAGATGGTGCATGTGTGCATCTGTGTTTAGGCTTAAAACTCTGAATAGTGAAAGTAAATCACAAAAGAGTAATTACAGATGAAAAAAGTAAGTATAAAGAAAATTATTTTTTGGTGCACCACCCTGAGCCAGCAAGTTCTCCACAATACTTTACAGCTGTTGGTTGTGAGTAGTGAAGAATCCATAATTAAACTGTTAAATTTACAATAATTTGAAAAGTCAGTTTTACGTACTAAGTTTTTATTTGCCTTTGTAATCTAAACATGAACATAAACATTTATGGCTAAATATTTAAGGTTTTTTTTATATGTGCCAGATTAAGACAGATTGTAAAAGACAGGTTCTTCCACTGTTTCATGGTCCAATTCTAATAAACATGAATAGATTATAGGAGCTTTTGGTAGTGGTCAGGGGTGAGCATGAACTCTGACCTGTCTGCAGGTGTGCAGCAGCATACGTATCAAGCTGTGATGGACTGTGTTTTCTGACACATTTCTATCACAACTCTGAGGTTGTAATGTTGTGCTTCCCAACAGTACCTTCTTTTTTTCATGTTTTCTTTGTTACTAGTTTATTTACTTAATAACTTGTATACAACAAGAAATAATTCCAGGAAGTGGTAGCAGTCGTTGATTCTGATCAGAAGTTTGCAAGCTCAAAGCTCAGCAACAATAAGCTGCCACTACTGCGCACATGAGCATGGCTAAAAACCCTGAACTGCTTAGTTGTATAAATGAGATAACTGTAAGTTGCTCTGGAAGGGGGCTTCTGCCAAATACAGTGAATCTATTTCTGAAACATATTAGAACCGAAAGTATTATTTACTTTCCGTTAAGTATTATTTTACTATCTGAAAAGAAATAAAATGAGTTTTGACTGCCATTATGAATTGAAAAAAGTTTACCCCCAAATGGGTCAAGGTTAATTATAAAAATGATCTCCAGCCAAAATAAAGGTCAAAATGCAGACCACAAAATAGGCTCTTGCTTGTAAGAAAAAAAAATGTGGTTTTGCTACATTTAATGTAACAGACCATTGACAACATTTTTGCCCTAAAACATACATTAGCCACTTCAGCAGCAACAAAGTATTTGACTTTAGAAGAAATAAATTAGTTTAGTATTTGTCTGATACTTAACAAACAGTACCTAAAGTTGTCTGTGCTTTACAGTTTTCCATCCCCCCTCCCCCCCTCTCCGATACGTATTAATTAATAGTAAGAATCGAAACTTGTTCTTTATTTCATTACCCGCTGCACTTCTGTGCTCATTAGTCATTATTGAATTTGTTTCTTGCTATCCTCTTCTTCATCTTCAACATCTTCCTCTTCTTCTTGCTCCTCTTCCTCTGCATTACTCATAATGGCCTGCAGCTCTTCTTTAATCCTCTTTAGCTCAATAAGGCCATCCAGCAGCTCTTTGCACACGTCCCTAATTTTGGCTGCAAACTTTGTCTTGGCCCCTTTGTGCAGATCCCTAGAGTCCCTGGCTAAAAAGAAAACATCAAGGGCGAGGAATAGGCCGGACATGACACCCCCAGTGACACTGAGGACCTGAGTAACTTTGGCAACCCCACCAGCAGTAGTGAGCACTTGCACAGTGCTTGCCAGGCTCTCAGCACTGATAAGTAATGCTTTGCCAGCACGGCCAGTCTCCTTCATCACATGCTTCACATTCCTGTTCATAGCGCGCTTAGAGATGCTTTCCATGTACTCCTGGAAGCTGCACTCTTCCAGAGTCTCCATACCTGTCTAAAAGAGAGATAGAAAAACAGAGGTTGACACAAGAGTTATAATTCAGAGCTTGTATAGTCATTTGCCTATACAGTCAACCCCTGATAATTCCCGGTTTGGAGCTCGCGGCTCAGGTTCTCATTTGAAACCTAACTAACAGCAAGTTGCGGATTATCTTAAAATTCACTCGAATGTGTAGCGGGGACCGGATGTTCAGAAACGTTAGGAATTACATTTTAAACTATGTATTTTTTCGAATACTGTACACTATTATGTTTATAAAGTGACAATGTCTAGATGAATTTACTAAGGTACCCTAGGGGCTGCGGGGGTGAGACCAAAATTCTTGCATTTTCGGAAATCGTGTGGGGTCTTAGAAAGTAAACCTAGAAAACTTAGAAACTTAGAAAGTTTAAATCTATAAAAAGCTGTGATGCAGTAACCAATTGAATTAACTGAAACATTGTTAACTAATTCTGGGTCATATGGTAAACAAGCATCTGACTTTAATAAAGCAGTAATATTTGTATACATGTTGTCCCTACAAAATCATGTCTCACCTGCAAGAATTCAAGGCATTCTCTAATGTCCTTTATCTCCTCCTGGTAGGCGAGGATGATCTGCTCCACTTTGGCCCGATCTGTCCTTGAGTGCACTGTGTCTGTGATGTTGGCAGATGCTGTCGTAAGACCCCCCGCTGTTGCCATGCTAATGCCCACTGCTGATACAATAAGCGATGAACCGAAAGTGATAGGTGCCAGTGCAAGTCCTGTGATTGTGGTTATGCCACCGGCAATGCTAGCCACTCCTCCTCCAATGCTAGCAGTAACGGTTTTCTTATGGAAGTTGTCGGCAGCATCAGCAGCTGCCAGCAACTCAACGACTCGCATATACAAGGATGCCTCTCGCTTTTTGAATAAATAAACGAAGAGACGGGCAGCTTTGTAGACACGATCAGCAGCGGCTTCTATGGCTCTGAGAAAGACAAACATTTCTGTCATTTATTCTGTCATTTTTAAGGTACATATTATTATATGTAAGTACACCAGAGAGATAACATGTGCACAAATAACATGACACTTCTTTGGATTATTGTAGCGTAATTAACAACAGGGACGTGAACAGACAAATAAAAACAGTGGTTCACTCATTTCTTTAAGCTTCCAAAAGTGATTTAATATACAGTCAAAACAAACTAATGAGGCCTTACTGCTCAGCAGCATCTCCCACAAAGTTTGTTGCCGCATTCCATTCATTCCAACCTAAACACAAAAAAACTGAAAATCATCCACACACCTTGATAAATCAAATATATGAGTTCAAAGATGCCTTGACTTTTACTCTACCGTCCACATTTCTCCACCAGTCCAATAAACCTTCTTCATCCTAAAGGCAACATACAATAAAAGATATAACATACAATACTTTATTCAACTTCTACATGATTTGATTTACTCCCTGTCCACCAAGGAACACCTGTCCACCTGATTATGCATGCAATCGCATAACAGCCGCACAATGTATATTATACAGATACGAAATGTGATTTTCTGCACATCAAACAGGAAAAAGATGATAATTGTGACATCGGACATGGTTATTCATTCCATTGCACGCACTAGAGTTTGCACGGAATGGTGCATCAAACAAAAAAACATACAAGGATCATTTCTGTGGCTAAAAAATTAGAGGTTCGAGAACAAAAGTCAAACTGGCTGACGATGGCAGCAACATTTTGCTTAACTTTAGGCAGAAAGGCATCACAGAAAATACAACACTGTGGACCTACTGGTAGATGATCTACAACCATCTGTGACTACAAAGTTTTCTGAATTCAGCTGCAATCAATGAGTAAGTACACGTGTGTGACTTATAAAGCTTACTTATTAGGCTGCAGTTAATTGTAATTCAAAGTAATTCAAAGTTCTCTTACATACATCATTAGTCAGAAGCATAGCAGCTTCACTTGATGCCACGATGTCTGTCTCAGTAGGATTCTCAACATAATCCTTCTGTAAACAAATAAAGATTTCACAGTGCTTATCAAATCAGACTAGACACATACAGAGTTGAACAGATCATTTTATAAACAAACAAGGCACCCGAAGGTGCTGAACCATAGTATGAAAATAAGCAAATTAAGTCGTACTCTAGGCAAATTCAATCAAATTCCAGTGGCCGGATATTTATTTTTCCCATTAAAAACTAAAACTAAAAAAATTAAACAGAATTTACACCATACACTGTGATTAAGAAAATTGCAAAAAGTTAAAATGTTAATATTAAACTGCAATGATAATTAACAATGAAATGACTGAATTAAATGAAATAACAAACATGAAAATATTGTCCATGTGCTTCGATATATTTTCTCACCTGGCAACCAGGAAAAATCAAAAATGAAATCTAAATCTGAATTATTTTTACATGACAGCTTGATCTTCTTATTTTTGTAATATTTTAATATTATCTTTATTGAAAATGCTAGGTGTCCAAGATTATTTTGTTAATTTTGTGTTAATATAGCCATGTTTGTTTTTGTTAGCATTCATGTCATGTTTCCGCCCGTCAGGTATTACTGGTTTTCCTCGAATGTGCTTATTGTCCAGAACTGTTTTCATTTAACCCTGTGATTAGTTTGTGTATAAAAACCACCATGTTTCTTATTGTACACTCTAAAGTATTGTGTTCAATAGTGTCCTTATTTTTTTTATTTATTTTTTCAATGACTCCTGCTTTTAATCGTCTCCTGATATCGTCTCCAAATATAAATATATATAATCAATTAAACTATAATTCTCAAGATACATAATAATAATAATAATAATAATAATAATAATAATAATAATAATAATTAAAACCACAAAAATAAATCTACACCTAAATTTCTGTAAAGATATATTTGAAAGCCAATAACATTTATATATGATATAATCACGCTCTTGATGTCACCCAAATGAGGATGGGTTTTCCTTTTGAGTCTGGTTCCTCTCAAGGTTTCCTTCTAATAACATCTAAGGGAGTTTTTCCTTGTCACAGTCTCCACGGCTGCTCATCAGGGATAAATACACATCGTTCACCTTAACTGTTAAATTTTGTAAAGCTGCTTTGAGACGATGTCTGTTGTGAAAAGCGCTATAGAAATAAACTTGAAGACTTAACATTTACTAACACACTTTGAACTGAAGAATGGTGCATTGTGTTCTGAGTCAATACAGACTTACAACTAAGCACATACATGTATATTTAGAATATGTGAAATAAATTTCAAATGATGAAGCAAACTGTATAAGATTGTATATAAAATCATAATTATTAGTGTATTATATGATTATAGTATATCCGAATAAAGGCTTATATTCGTTTTTGTATTATAATGTATGAAAAATAAATTATTGTCATACTTTTTTAATCGATTTGTACCTCTTGTACCTTTTGTTAAAAATGATAAAATTTGTTATATGTGGTGTTTAAAATCTCTCTCTTGAAAATTGCCTTTAGCTTTATTCACCTTAAAATGATCCCATTCAAACCCTAGTGTTTGGGGTTCGGTGGAGGAACTGGATGCAGTTATTTCTTCCTGAACAAGAAAATAATTGAGGCACAAATAAAGCAGCAACACATCAGAATTAGATCACATTACTTTTGCATAATACTGTCTCTAAAGAAAGTATTGTACTGACCTTGGTTGTTTCTAATTCTTCTTTTTGATCATGCCATCGAGTTGATGGTAACATTGCTGTCTTTTAATCAGATCCCTTGAATGAAAGAAAAAAATGTAACTCACCTTAGCAAAAGCGAAATGTTTTTATAGAACAGCTATTACATCCTATATTCTGATTAACATAAATGTAATAACATATAGCAATATCATAAAAGAAAAAAGGGAAATAGTAAGAACTAAAACAGAAGAAAAATAAAATAGGCATTCAAACACAAATAAACGTTAAGAAGCAGAAGACTAAGCACTCTACTACAAAACAAAGGCCAATACAGTTTATCTTCAAAACACAATTACAAGTAAACCTATCTTACCTGCCTGGTTTTGTCTGTGTTTTGTAAGGAAATGAGATAGTTGCAGCTCTGAAATGAGAGGAGACATGGAATCAGTGAGACCGAGAGGATCAGGTGCTGAAGCTAACAAATATTTCCTGCTGAGCTCTAAGAACAGATTGACAAGTGTATTGTGCTGATGAGCAATCTCTGTGTGTGTGTGTGTGTGTGTGTGTGTGTGTGTGTGTGTGTGTGTGTGTGTGTGTGTGTGTGCTCTACCTATAAACTGCTTATTTTTCCAGAAGCCATCATCAGAAATGAAATGCCACGAAATATTTATTTTATAAACACGTCTATGTGTAAGTACAGTGATTAAGTGATTAAGCTCAAATATGTTTGTGTGTGAATTTGAAAAGCAGTTTTCTTTTCCACAACAGCTGACAAAAAAGAAAACATTTATTTGGTCGCAGATAAACTTAGAAGGACATTCACAAGTTGGAATTTTCAAGAAAAGCTGGCCATCATGTGGAAAGGTCAGACCTAACAGTTCAAAGCAGTTCTTAAGCTTTTTTCATAAACCATTTGTATTTTGCTTTTAATATAATATTGACATTTTCTATAGCTGTGGTTTCATAATCATGCCGCATTCCCTTTAAGGCCTTTTTTATTTTCTTGAAGTTGTTTTTAATTCAAAAACTCCTGTGTCCTGAAGTTTTCCCTCTTGCTTTAGCCTTCGATTATTGTGGGGCATTTGTTTTACAAGTCACAAAGTGAGCTTTAACTAAAGAAATGATACAGCATTATGTGAGAATATTAATATAAACCTGTGATTTGTCTTTTAGGTTACAATATTTATTTTACTGTTTTATACAGTAAAATTCAAGAATTCAAGTCTAATTCACTAAATGACATTTTTCACAAGGTCTGACCTTTGTTGACCTTTGGTTTGGCCCACCATGTCATATATGAGAAGTGGGGAAAAGGATGCCAATTATACAGATCTTTATTTCTAGTTAAACATATGACAAAATTTTTTGTTTCATTTTTAGGGCGCAAATTCTTTTTTTAAATTATATGTTGTGAATGAATTCGAATTGTTTTATTTAATGTATATGCGTAATTCCAGGTGCAAGTACAGCATGCTTTGTGACGCTCAACAAACAGCTAATTACGGACAGAATGAGGCAGCGACACATGATGAGGAAATTGTTTGTTGTTTTGAAAGCATACAATATTTGTCATTGTTATGAAACGTATGATACTTCAGGTTTCTCAGTTGCTAGTGTCTAATTTAACAGGAACAATTTGCTTTTATACAACTTTCACTTTCGGCCCATGGCCCTTAATCAAGTTTGATTTTATGCCCTTCATCATAAAAAAGTTAAGACACCTTTTCTATAGGCCATATGACATATACAGTTTCAAACGCATGAAAATAATTTGGTTGGTGATTTAAATCAGGCATGTTGGTACAGAAAATGAGCAGTGTTTTCTTAACCTTCAGAACCGCAAACACCCAACTCAGTTATTTAAGGAAATAACAAAGGCATGTACAGCCATGTTGGGGATCGAATCAATGCAACATTGTTAAAATGGAAAATTCTCAAACTTTAATAACCTTGCTGCACTATCATGCTAGCCTGCAGACTACTAGCAAGATCTTAAATACATACCCATTTTTTGACAGATTTTACCTTTTTTTTTAATGAAACATCAACCTTAAAATTCAAGTCCTGTTAGTTACCTGGCAAATATAGCAATAGACATGAATTATATATATGATTTTTACTTACAAATACTCAAAAACAAGCACTGATTCATTAAAGCATCATGTAAACAGAAAGACGTCAGGTGCTTTCTCTACTTTCCATGTATAACAATGTGCCTGACCTTATGTTATGCAATGATGTTGTGTTTGCCAACCATCTTATTCACAATTAAATGATTTCCTCATTCCACCTTAATTAATTCCCAGCTACGTGACTGGTTATCTGATTGTCTTTTTGTTTATTTTATAGTTCATAATAAAAATCTTTACAAGCATTTTTTTCCTTGAAACTAGTTCAGATTTTCTTCAGCATATAATATAATGTTTTTCTATACATATAATGTATGATATATGAAATTAGTAGCTCAGGGTTAAAGGCTGGGGGTTACTGATTGGAAAGTTGGAGGTTCGAGCCCTAATATCAACAAGCAGCTGTTTTCTTTCTTTCTTTCTGCTCTTTCTTGATTGCGTTCCCTAATTTTTTAGCACTTTCTTTCTTTCTTTTTTCTTTCTTTCTTACTTTATTTCCTATTTTATTGCTTTCTCTTTATTTTAACTCTTTCTTTCGTTTATTATTGATTGCTTTCTCCCATTTTTCTTTCTTCAATTCTTTAATTTTAGCTTTCTTTGTTTCTTCATTACTTTCTCTCATTTTTCTTTTATCCCTCATTCTTTAATTTTAGCACTTTCTTTCTTTGTTTCTTTATTGCTTTCTTCTAATTTTAGCTCTTTATTTTTTCATTATTGATGGCTTTCTCTCATTTTTTTTCTTTCATTATTTAATTTTCTTTCTTTCTTTCTTTAATTTTAGCTTTCTTTATTGCTTTCTCTCATTTTTCTTTTATCCTTCATTCTTTAATTTGACCACTTTCTTTCTTTGTTTCATTCTTTTGTTCTTTCTTTCTTTCTTTATTGCTTTCTCCTAATTGTAACTCTTTATTTCTTTCTTCCTTTCTTTAATTTTAGCTTTCTTTCTTTCTTCATTGCTTTCTCTCATTTTTCTTTTATCTTTTAATTTCTTTCTTTCTTTCTTTTTCTTGTGAACCCGCCTCCTGCGCTACGATTGGATAGTAGTATTACCGTCCTGCACTGTGATTGGCTACACAGCTTATTATCACGCGCATGACGCCGAATCCGGAAGCATTGTTTTCTTCGTGCTGTATACAGTGACGTCCCTGTACTCACTACAACACAGGCGTGGTGAATAGATCAGTAACGTAAACAGTAACAGAAAATATAAAGTTATGGGTATCATTTATCTTTAAATATTTACACAGATTTATAAATTTTATAGATTTTAGCGACATATTAACACATAGGCACAAAAACAACTCCAAAGATTCGGTAAAAGTGTTAGAAGTGAATAACAACAAGAACCGGATTAAACCTGCTGTCGTTTAAACTGCTGTAAAAACGCAATGAAAGGAAAGCAAATCCAACCTTAAAATGTGGAAGAAATCCTTTTCTTCACTGCACTTGTGTTTGAGAGGCTTGCTGGAGGTATTTTAAGGAAAAGCTGTGACTTTTCCATGAAGAAGTCTGAAGTCCGACCTCCACACGTCACTGCTCCTCTGTACCCAATGGAGAACATGGGACTACTGTATTATGCACATTTATTCATAAAATAAAAATAAAAATCAGCAAAACTGAATATATTAATAAATCAAATGTTTATATAGACTGTATCCAAAATTAAAGAAGATAGAAGTTGTTTTTAATCGACTAATAATAAAAAAGCACACATCTACATCTACTTGTTACATAATAAATAATACAAATATATAATAAATTACAAAAATCATGTATTGGGTGATCTCATCTTGGTTTTCTTGCCTGCCAAAACCCCCCAAAAAAGTCAAAGATTAGGAAATATGCTCTAATTCAAGTGGTTGTGGTCATGAAAGAGGAAGCTGGCCTCAAAAAGTCAATGCAGGAAGATGCTTTCATTTGTGTGTGTTTTTTTAGAAGGTTATAAAATTGTAATGACTTGCTTATTTTACATATTTATGAATATACGACGTACTTCAAACGAAATGAGCATAATGATACTAATAATTCTAACAGCAGGGAAATTGGGACTGTCTAAAAATACAATATTTGTGAGAGATGAAAAGTGGAGAGATATAATGGATGAATAAAAAGAGACACATGAAACACCACATTACTATGTATAAAATGAAGTTTTGATTGATTCTATGTATCATAAGAGTGTATTCGAGAAGTTTTTTTGTTCTATTTTTATTAGAATACAGATTTTTATATTTAGTTGTGTGTTTTGCTGCTACTGCGTGTGTGTGTGTGTGTGTGTGTGTGTGTGTGTGTGTGTGTGTGTGTGTGTGCTCAATTTATTAGAAAGATTGACTATGAACTTGGAAAAGACACAAATAAAAAGATAAATAAAATGTACGCAATATAATAGATGATGAATTGGAATTCATTTAATAGCAAGTTTTGTATTTTATTTTATAATATATTACAAATATGTTTATATTGTATACAATTGACATCTGCCCTTTTTAAAAGCTGTGCCAGTGCATCTAAATTTCCGCCTAAAAGAAAAAAAATAGAACAATTATATAACATATAGGTTGATAGCTATGAGCATGAATATGAATAGGGAGGTTGGCCATGAAGAATCTGCAGGAATTATAAGAAAATACTAAACAGAGCAAAAGCAAACAAATATATAAATAGTTTTTAAAGGTATACGATAATGTGCGTGCAAATATCTCACTTCAATTTGATTGCTAAACATTTTTAAATGGTAAATTTCTATATATTGTGAGGTCTTTTTAAATAGGGCATAGACATTCTCAGTTCCTGCCCAAGTTTTTTCAGTCTTTGTGGTTTAGTGTATAGATACCAGAGCACAACAGTAACTCAATCCCAGAACAGTGTCTGCCATAGATGGTATTTTCTCATTGTGAAAGTGAATATTAAAACAAGAACTAAACTGCTTAAAGAAGAAGGAAATCAAAACTCTGACCACAGAAGCTGTTTTTTGTCAAGTATATATACGTTATGTTAAATCCAAAGTGCTCCACAGCAAACATAAAATGTAATGACAATTAACTTGACATTTATAATCTTCTTTTATATGCATATTGAACATGTAATCTTTCTTGATTTGATACGTTCTTACCACAGGCCCCTTTCCTAGTTAATACAGTACACTGTGATACAGTAGAAGGAAGTGAGTCTCAATTTTTCATCATCATGTTTAGCATGTGACCAGCCACACTTACATAACGCTTAGATAACATTCAGATCAACATTAAGTTCTATTTATTTCTTTTTGCTTATTGGTTTCCCGTTCTATACAAATCCAGTCGCTTCCATTAGGTGCTCTCGTGTGGAGTTAAGCACCACTAAGTTTTCATGCAGCAGCTTGGCTAACATATTCACTTGCATGGTCACCTCTTTCTTGCAGCCCTTCTTTAGCTCCTTCGAATCCTTGCTAAAGTAATTATCCATGCCCTTGTACACACTGTTTAGAGCCATTGTGGATTTCTGCACAATTTCCTCGGCTTGCTCTACTGGATCTCCAACCAGACTGATGGTCTGAAGTGCTCGCCGCACCTCCCAGTCTCCGGCGTAGTAATTGTTACGACGCAGCAGAGGGTGCAAGCGCATTCGACGCACACCTTCAGCTACAAAATGCAGGCAGCGCCGCAGTTCCACTAGGCGGGTCTCGTAGTCCTGCAACACCACCTCGATCTTCTTACGGTCCTGGTAGAGAACGCAAATGGTAAAAGTGAGAGATTTTACAGTAATATGGAGCGGTTTTCATATTCAATCTTTCAAGTGAATTTGTATTTGCCAATGTGACACTGTAACCCATCAAAATCATACTGATTGATATAAAACTGTGCCTACTACATAATAAATAAACAGTAAGTACCCATGCATTTATAGCACTACAATGCCTGGGAAAAGCGAGGAATAAAAAAACGACAAAATAGTAACACTTTTATGTTTTTAACAGCAAATTATTAGCTAAAAAATGTGCAGAAATGAATGCATGCACTCTGGAGGCCTCCTGCACCTCCATTTGCTTGTTTACTTTTTTGATGGCGTGAACTGTTACAATCAGGTCAAATCAGGTAAATTGGCTTATACAGACTTGAACACAGAGGGAAAATCATAAAAATGTTTCGAATGTTTGATGTGAACACACAAAACTATCTATCAACTATCAATACTGAATGGAAACAAATAAGGATTTGTTGTTAAAATCATTCAAAGCTTAATATTTTGCCATCTTAGCCTTTTTTTTTTTGCCCAGGAGTGTATATAGGGCATGGGTACATTCCTGTGTTTTAAACAAGCGGATAGTAAGCAAGAAAAACAAAAGTATTTAAAACCAGCAGTTCTTAATGTTTTCCTGTTACAATTGTCAAAATAACACAAGCCAAGACTAGAAAATATATAAGAGATGAAAATCTTTGTATTTGGAGTAACATTGCCTGGATAGTTTATATAAAATTACATAGTTAAAGCTTGACATTATAATTTGCAAAGCTCTAAGACTTGTGGACATGTAAAAATATCATTTTATAGACATACTGTACAATGCATTCAGAAAGAATTTAGACCGTCTTCACTTTTTTTCACTTTTATTATGTTGCAGACTGATACTACAATCATTGAATTTGATTTCTTTTCCTCACTATACACACAGAAAACAGAATTCAAGAAATGTCTATTTTTAAAATGAGAAAAATCGGAAATATCTCACGTACATAAGTACTCTGACCCTTTGCATTTACACTTGAAATTTAGCTGTTTCTCCTGATCATTACTGAGATGTTTCCACATCTTGATTAAGGTCCACCAGTGGAAACGTTTATTGATTGGTCATGATTTGGAAATGCGCACACCTCTCTACAAAAGGCCTCACAGCTGAGGATGCATATCAGAACAAAAACCAAACCAGGCTACAACACAATTCCCGCCGCACTGAAGATTCCCAAGAGCACAGTGGCCTCTATAATTCTCAATGGAAGAAGTATGGAACAACCAAGACTCTTCCAAGGGCTGGTCACAAACTGAGCAATAGGTAAAGAAGAGAACTGGATGGTCACTCTGACTGAGCTCTGGAGATCCTGTGTGTAGATGGGACAAGTCTGGAAATCTGCTTGGAAGACTTGAAGGTCTCTCAGTCTTTGTGAAACAAGATTATCTGGTCTGATGGAACCAATTTAGGAATTTCAGCCTCAATTCTAAACTTTATGTCTGGAGTATATCAGGCATCGATCATCAACTACCCAAAACCATCCCAAAAGCGAAGCATGATATTGGCAGCATCATGCCTTGGGGTTTTTATGCAGCAAGGACTTGGCAACTGGTCAGGGTTGAGGGGAAGCTGAATGGAGCAAAGTACAGAGATATCAATAAAGACCTGTTCCACAGCACTCTTGATCTCACTCTGGGCCAAAGGTTCACCTTCCTACATGACAACATCCCAAAGCACACAGCAAAGACAACACAGGAGTGGCTTAGGGAAAACTCTGAATGTCCTAAATTGTGCCAGCCAGAGCCCTAACATGAACCCTATTCAAACATTTTTGGAGAGACCTGGAAATCCCACAATTCAGATGTGCAAAGCTTGTTGCCATCATACCGAAAAAGACGGCCAAATTGTTGCCAAAGGTGCTTCAACTAGGTACAGAGTCAGAGGTCTGAATACTTATGTACATGTAATATTTAAGTTTTTTTTATTGTAAAAAAATTCATAAATTACAGGCATTTCTAGAATATTGTTTTCACCTTGTCATTATGGGGTTCTGCGTGTAGATTATTGAGAGAAAAAATCTTTTTGAATGATTTTAATATTAGGCTGCAACATAGCATTGCAAAAGTAAAGGTGGTCTGAATACTTTCCAATTATATGATCAAAAATACCTAACATCTAATAGTATGGGCAAATAAAGCATTAAACATACGCTCATTTCGTGGACATTGTCCGATAAGGTGGCCGAAGCTGCTGTGATTCCACCTGCTGCTGCTACTCCCAGCCCAACAGCAGATACAATCAAAGAAGCTCCAAGTGTGACAGGTGCCAGAGCCAGGCCAGTGATAACTGCTGCACCACCCACAGCCGAGGTTGTGCCACCTGTGATATTTGCGATCTTTGCACGGCGGTGGAAGTTGCTCAGGTCATCACCGATGGCGTAGAGGCGCAGCACATGCAGGTAGAGGACTTCGGCTTGCTCGGTGAAAACTTTATAGAAAACTCTGAGACCTTGGTGGACTTTGTCAGCAATCTCAGTAAAAGATCTAAATTAAGAAAAAAAGAACGATTTTTTAGTGCATTATGTTCTGTTCATTGATAATAATGGATTGCCTGTATGCCAATTGATTGGATTTTGAAATAACAAATATGTATTATCCTAATTTCAACTTTTAGGAATGTGTCAATCACTCAGAGACATAAAACATCTTTAGGTGCTTAGGGTCCTCCTAGTGGCAGTTGGGTGCATAACATAAACCATGTTTATGCAAATGAAGACAAGTGCAAGTTTCAGGCTGGAAAAGCTAGCTTTTTCATTTAAAAAAATTAGAATAACAAAAGTAAATATTATTAAGCGAATTGTTTACTTAGTTTCATCCTCCTTTGCATTGCTTTCGTCATCTGATGGCAGTTCGTCCCATACTGAAAAAATAAAAGGAATGTGTGAATATCTGTGCTTATTAAGACTGAAGTGTTTAAGTTTTTAAAAGGTGAAACATTAAGACTTTTGGAATACTAATAGTTGCTTACATTCTACTGTGTTCCACCACTCCATTAGACTGTCAGTGTCCTGCAATTTAAACATAAAAGTCTTGTTTACTATGTTTACTGAAACACAAACACACACACCAATCAGCTATAATCTTAAAACCATTGACAGGTGACATGACTGATATTGATCATCTTATTACAGTGTCACCTCGCAATTAGTGAGGTTTATTAGGCAGCAAATTAACATTCAGTTCTCAAAGTTGAGTGTTGAAAGTAGGAACATTTTCAAGGATCTGTTTAACTTTGTCAAGAGACAAACTGTGATAAATAGACAATTGGGTAAGAGCATCTCCAAAATAGCAGGTTTTGCGGGGTGTTTCTAGTATGCAGGGTTTGGTATCTACATTAATTTGACATGCACCCAGTGGTGGGCGTTCAGGCCCAGCAGTGCCTTCTCTGCTGGCCTAAACACTATCAGAAGCACTGACCTACATTTACAATCTAACTTCTAACATTAGTTCCATGAAATTGTAACAATTAGCTTGTTCACAAGGGTTTACAGAAACAAAGTTGTGTAACTTTTTTTTTTTTCGATTTGAAATACTTGGATATATATTGCATACAAAATCGCTTTCTATTTGCTATTTACAGTATACTACCGTAATTCCAAAGATGTTGGGACAGTGTGTAAAATGTAAATAAAAACAAAATCCAATGATTTGCAAATCTCATACATCTATTCACAATTAAACAAATAAACATATCAAATGTTTAAACTGAGACTAAATACCATTGTAATGTAAAAATAAGGTCATTTTGTATTTGATGGCTGCAACAGGTTTTAAAAAGTTGGGACAGGGCCATGTTTACCACTGCATGTCTACTGTCCATATGTATCTGTGAACTGACGTGACCAGTTTTTTCGGAGAGGAATGTTGTTCCATATGTGTCTGATACAGTATTCTCGCTGCTCAACAGTTCGGTGTCTCCTACCTAGTAACCTAATTAGTTGCAAAATGTTTCTCCAACTGTTCATTGCATTTAGCACTTTTTTTCCACACTTCTTGCCCTGTCCCAATTGTTTTGAGCCAGGTTGCAGATATCAAATTCAAAATTACCTTCTTTTTTTTCTTAAAATGGTACATTTCCTCGGTTTAAACATATGATATGTTTCCTATGTTTCATTGGGAATAAAATATGGGTTTGTGAGATTTGCAAATCATTGAATTCTTTTTCTATTCACATTTTACACAGTGTCCCAACTTTTTTGGAATTGGGATTATATATCCACCTTATTGGAAGACTCACCCCTTCCTCTTCTTCTTTTACTCCTTCCAGTTTCTCAGCATGTTCTGGTGTTTTTACTCGCCTCAAATCCATCTGGGAGGACATCCACTCAGCCTTAGAAGATGGATAGAGAATCAAACCCGTTCAACAATGTGTACATGAAACAAACCGTGAATAGATATGGGATAGAGTTTATAGATTGCTATATAAGTTAATAAAACACCTACATATTGCTGATAAAGATTATTTTTCTAAATAAATGATAGAAAAAAGTTACTTCTTTTCAGAATCCAAATCCAAAGATTTCTTTTGACTGACACTGAATTTGAAACACTGTCACCATTGAGCAATAACAAAAAGCAGCCACAGTCAGACAGCACTAGTAGTCATTTTCATTTGACATGGTAAAACATTTTAAGCTCGTCAAGCTGGTTTAAGCACATATTAGAGAGCTAAAAGGCATAACAGACTTGGCTAACACAACTCTGTAACCTCTTGATACACAAAAGCAATAAGAACTGGACCTGGAATCAAGCTCTGCTGCCTCAGTGTTATACAATACTAACAAGGAAGCATATTTCTTTTCTTCATTAGGCTTTTGTTAATTAAGGATGTGTGTTTACTTATATGTGATTGAAATAAATGTTGGGTGTGGATACCTTAGCTGCTTCTGAGAGGTAGTAATCACCAGAAGTAGCACCTGGTAGCTCAAAGTCTTCAGTAAAATACAGTTGGTCTTTGGCCTTGAGGGGAAGATGAAAAGTCATTTTGGTGCCTCTACATTGTAATGATTGAAAAAATGTGCAGTGCATCTTGTATTTTTTGGATTTGCTGCTAATTTTATTCTTGGGCAAACCAGAAACTCTGGTTTTGAAAATATCAGCACCCTCAGTGAAAGCCTGCCTTGACGAGTATGACAGCACTGAGCCTCTTATTGTAATGTATAACATTAAAAGAAAAGTTAAGTGAGTTAGTAATGTTTCTATTGTCCGGAAAAAGGTGTGTATTAAATGTTTATTTTATAAAAAGCATTTTCATAATGTTTCATAAAGGTTGCTTAATATTGTAGGATATGTTTGTGAACTCCAAAGCTATTTAGAAAAACTTGATGAACTGAAAGACATGGTACTGTAAATATTAGGCTTAAAGTGTAATGCAAAATTGTTACATGACTGCATGTCTGACATATATGCAAATGGTTCTAGTATGTACCCTTACCTTTGATTCACTTCTGGGCAGAGTTTCATTTTTTACCTTCTCTGTTTTTGTGTCCTAAACATGCACACAAAAGATAAAACACACCCATTACTTCCTTAGATGATTAAGAGATTCAAAATAAAAAAAGAAGCAAATGACATGGAAAATGAAACCGAAATGAACATATACCATGGTATGCTTCTCCATCCAGATATCATCTGCAATGTCTCCTGCTTTAAAAAGATCTGCTCCTTTCTCTGCATTATTTAGACCCTAAACGTATCAGAAAAACACCTTTTGTGAAAAAGCATGTAATGTATTTAGCAGTGTGTCGATCGATAAATACAATAAAATAAATAAATACATAAAAACTGAAAAAAAAAACCAGTGGGACCTGTGAGTCTCTTCTAATTATTGGCGAAACCCTTTGTACAGGAGATTTCCTCATCTATGAAAAATGAATTATCATGTAAAATTTACAAAAAAAATCTCATTAACTAATATAAATAGCAGATTTGTACTGTAAGGAAATTCTAAAAGTTCGAATACCTGATTATAATCTTCAGATACATTCATTTCCAACCCTTGTATGTCCGTGGCTTTAAACAAATCAGCACCTTTCTCTGGGATATCGTTTTCTGGCGTACTCTTAAGATAATTTTGAAAACAGATGTGAAAGCCGTTAATGTATGTCATGAATAAACAAAAGCAGGGTAAAATATTGAATAAAACGTTACCTTTGATCCTTTCCGAGGCATATGAGGAACCCTGAATGTAAACGATTTCTTCTGTAAAACCAATCAATCAATCAATCAATTAATGTTTTGAATTTATTATTTATTTGAATTTGCGAAGAACAAGCGTTAGGGACGTACCGGTCGACAGTCTTGTAAATCTTGTGTTTTTTTACTGTTGTCTGGAGGTTTTGAAGAGCATGTCTCAAGCTGGTACTCTGCCTAAACATCAAAAACAAACAAAAATGGATTCTAAAGCATAAATTAATACTAAATATACTTTTTTTCCCATAAAATCACAAGAAGCATAATATGAATCACAATTTGAATGTAAATGATGAACACAATCAACTCATCCTGCACTACTGTACACACCCATAAGTCAGCAGAGTAACGATGATTTTCCTTCTCAGCACTCGCCGAAACATTTTCCTACAAAAACAGATATGTAGTCCACTATGTTTAATCATAATCAAAAATAATCGTTTATAAAAACTTTAAATATTTGTGTGGAGGTGGGGGTATGGAGAAACGTGTCTCAATGTCGCCATCATGTTTTTCAGTCTACAGTTCTACTTGAAGACATTTAATCTAAATATTACTGAAATGCAATAATGATGTTTAATTAACACAGAGATAAAAGAAATCAGTCTGCCTAAATGTGTCTACAAGTTTTTTAAGTAATGTCAGGACAAAATGTAAAAGAATAAAGGCTGTTAGAGTAAAGTGTGGACCAATTTCATATTAATGCCCTGGATTTGAAAAGCGTTGTTAAAGAAACATGTGGTTGTCACTGTCAGGTGTTCACAAACTTTGAGCAATTCAGTTTATAAATATACCTAAATATTTCATTGTCAAATACCTTTGATTCTTCCAAAAACGAAAGACCATTCATCTTCTTCAGATCATCTTCAATAAAATCCTACAAAAATTAAATCGATTAATTTACTTTCATCACTGCCTATAGTACAGTGCATCCGGAAAGTATTCATAGCACTTCACTTTTTCCATATGTTACAGCCTTATTCCAAATGGATTAAATTCTTTATTTTCCTCGAAACTCTACAAACAATACCCCGATAATAAAAACGTGAAAGAAGTTTAAATTTATATATAAAAAAAAAAAGTACAAATAAAAACCAAAATAATCACATGTACATAACTATTTACAGCTTTTGCTCAATACTTTGTTGAAGCACCATTGGCACCAATTACAGCCTTTAATCTGTTTGAGTTTGATGCACACCTATTTTTGGGTAGTATCTCCCATTCTTTTTTGAAGAACCTCTTAAGCTCCATCAAGCTGGATGGGGAGCATCACAGAGATGTCCCCTAGCCCCTCCTTTGCTAGCTTGGCTTTGGGTTTATGGACGTTGTATTTTTAGAAGATGAACCATTGTCCCAGTCTGAGGTCCAGAGTGCTGAGGTACAATACAGGCCTGATTGGTGGAGAGCTGCAGAGATAGTTGTTCTACTGAAAGGTTTTTCTCCACAGAGAAACACTGGAGCTCTTTTAGAGTGACTATCGGGTTCTTGGTCACCTCTTTGACTAAGGCCTTCCCCCAATCGCTCAGTTTGGCCAGGCGGCCTGCTCTAGAAAGAATCCTGGTGGTTCCAAACTTCTTCCATTTACAGATGATGGAGGCCACTGTGCTCATTAGGATTTTCAATGCTGCAGAAAGTTTTCTATACCCTTCCCCAGATCTGTGCTTCAATACAATCCTGTCTCGAAGGTCTACAGACAATTTCTTGGACTTCATTGCTTAGTTTGTGTTCTGACATAAACTGTTAACTGTGGGACCTCATATATACATGTGTGTGCCTTTCCAAATCATGTCCAATCACTGAATTTACCACAGGTGGACTCCAATCAAGTTGTAGAAACATCTCAAGGATGATCAGTGGAAACAGGATGCAGCTCAATTTTGAAAACAAACTTCTTTCACATTGTCATTATGGGGTATAGTTTGTAGAATTTTGAGAAAAATAATGAATTTAATTCATTTTGGAATAAGATTGAAGCGACACAACCTGAGAATTTTTTTCAACCTTGCAATATAGGATAATTAACATATTTACAAGATATAGTATAATTTACCTTGGATAGTCGATGAGGAAGGGATGGTTTTAATTTATGTGGATCCTTCTGTCAAATCGGAAATTTCTGTTAAAATATGAAGGCATACCATGCAACACAAAACTAAAAAATAGATCAGATAGATACCAGTCTCCAGTCTTTCATCACTGGCTTTGTATGGTCAACATTCTTCAGCTTGTCCCCATATAACTCCTGAACATGTTCAACCTGTGAAAATTTCCAGTAAAACAACAAACAGAGATAGCTTAAACAACATGTATATTGGGATATTCTACAAATATCCTAATTACCATAACAAGTCATTCTTCAGTGACTATTTTATATTGTTCAGGGTTGCAGCTGATCCAGTTCTTCACAGGTAAACATTCAGACATTCATTTACACTTTGAGCATTTCAGCATTACCAACATGTTTTTTATTAAAAACCCATTTGTGAACATGAGCAGAACATTTCACAATTAAATTCAGGATCCTAGAGCTGTGAGAAGGCAATGCTACCCACAGTAGTTAGAATTGTGTATTTGTGTAATCATTTCTATGTTTATACTTTTATTATGTGCTATTGAAAGATCATGGTACAAACCTTGGAATTATGCTGAAATGGTGATTTATTTTCAAAACTTTCACTAAGAGATTTTTCCTGGATAAAGAAGTAACAGATATTTGAGTCTTTTGCATTAAAAAGCAAAACATTTGTGAGTATTTATACTTAAAAACTCTTCAAAATGTATTTATAACATTTAAAATATCATTAAAGGAATTACCTTGGATCCTTTGTATTGCAAATGAGGAACTATAAATTTAGGCTTTTTAATCTGTTGAGAATTAGACATATACATATATAAAGAAATACAATCGTTACTGTTTCATGCACATTGAAAACCAAAACCACTATGAGAATGATGATAGATAGTGAATAAAACCTTCACTGATTTGCCCTTCATGTTTGCATTGTGGTCTTCTTGTTCAGGCAGAAAAACATCATCTGGTTCATTGAACTATAATCCAGAACACACAAGTTTTAACCAGCTGATGAATACATAGATTGAAATATAGTTATAATTATTTTTAAAATGTAGTGTCACCTTTTTTCCCCAAGGCAAAGTATCACCATAGACACTGGTTATGTTGTCAGGATATTTTTGCTATTGAAAAAATAAAACATAATTGGAAGCATGCAATACAACTCAATAGAAAACCAAACAAACTCAACCATCCATACTGAGAATAGAAAAAAATTATAATAAATTACCCCCCTATAACATCAAGAATGTAACAAGCTAAAACGTATATACTGGAAAATGATCTGCAAAATAATGGGACCCAACAAAGTAGAACCCAAATCAGTACACACATTTTTCAGTATAAAGATAACTAATGTGTTTCATGCTGAAGTTTTGCTTTAAATATCTAGAAATACATACAGTATATTACCAGCAATCATTTTAGCTGCTACCTGTATGGTTTGGTAAGTAAGTAAAATTAATCCTCACTTGTGGTTTTTGTGTCAGTGTCAAAAAACGATATGTGATTTTAATAGTTTACTACAAATGTAGGTAAAGGTAACAGGTTTAATATTAAATACAGGTTTAACTGATGATATAGGTGACACGAATTATAGTATACTTCTATATACAGACTTCTATATTACATGTTGTCTGGTCATTTTGCTACATTCAACTTGTTAGAAATGATGACAGTGTATGAATAGAAGATATTGATGCTTGGTGCTTAAGGTGACAGACTGTCAGGCGGAAGAACGTGCCGGAAACCGGAGTTCAGCAGAACGAAGGTTTTAATGAAATGCAAATGCAAAGGGAAGAAACGGCAGACAAAACAGAGCACAAAGGTTCAGCTAAACCTAGTGATTTCTATGAGCAGCGAGTTCGTAGAACTTGAAAAGTCCAGCAAACAAAAGCAACCCTATGTGAGGCATGATATCCGTGGCTTAAATAGTCCGACTATGTTCTCCAGCCTAAACTGTAGAATGGACGGTGAGCTAGTTGGAGAACAGAGGTTAAATAGGGTGTAGGTTGATGAGTGCCAGGTGCAGGTGGTTAGTAGGATGTAGAGCTACTTGGAGTGATAGGTGGGTTTGGTGAAGGTGTGGCTGGTGGATCCCTGACACAGACATTGAAGAGATCATTTATCAAAGGAAAAATGAGTAAAATGGCTAATGTAAAGTACATTACCTCTGACTCGCAAACTGTGCTTGTTTGCAGAACCCTTGTGTCATCTCCTGATGTATCCTGAAATTCAAACACTTTTTAACCACATGCTTCTTTTTATAATAATAGCACTATTTGATTCATTCATTTTGAATATAATTTCACCTTTGACTTTCTTCTAGAGACCATTAATTTCAGTTTCTAGCAAGAAAAGAGAAGTCCATTAAAAGCAATGACCCAGAAATATTAAATCATATATCATTATACAATGATTAAAAGCTTTATAAACATACTGTTTTGCCAGATTTCCTCCCAATAGTGTCTGCCTCAGATTCTGCAGCAATCTAATGAGAACAGTAAAAAAAACAATAAATAAAAGTGTTTCAACTGTATGTTTTTTGTCAATCAAGATGCTAAAAATAATTTTAGTGCCATTATTTCTAACTAGAAACAAGAAAAGGGATTATTATTTTGACACAAACGAATAAATGTCCTGATCATTAAGTACTCACCCTCAAAGACTCCCTCCTCAATTTTAATTTGCCTGACTGGTAAAATAAACACAAGTATAAAGTTAAATTATTGTATTTTTCTGTATTATAACTTATAACATTGGTATACAAAGAAATTAAATGTACATTCATATAGTTACATTGAGCCGCATTCAGAGGTGTAGTGAAAAGAATACCGATATTGTGCACGTCAGTATTCAAGGCTTTCATAACCATAGACTTAATCGCTATTTAGACAGTGTGGGGATATGTGTGGGTGGAGTTAGCCTAAAACAAACACTGCCTTACAGGTGATGGCTTTAATATATGCAAAAATATTTGGAATGGTATTTGACTGCATATTTAATATGCAGTCATAAGTATCAAATATATATCTATTATATGAATATCATTATAACTATAATAAATATATCTAATATATAAACAATCACACTAGCCATCCCTATAATAGTGACTTTTTTTTGTGATCACATGAAAAAAACCTGTTAAAAAATAAGTCCACTAAATGTCAGCTGAGCCTAGTTTAAAGCTACAGCATACCTAAGCTACATAGCTATCATTTGTGCTTCTTTACGACTATCTGTTTAAGTGATATAAAAGAGGATTGCAACACAGTTCATATACAATTCTTTCCTCCCCCTTCAAAAAACATGTCAGCAATTGGATTTGCTTCCTGAATTGCCTGTGGGTCTGAAAGTTTGCATTGCATTTGCATGTTTTAGATAAACTGGCTTCATGCCCCAGCTCAGGATATAACTGTACATAAATGAATGTACTTAATGTGCAAAAAAAACCAAAAAGGGTCATGAAATACAAATGTGCACACATGATGTACTTCATGTTTCCTTGTTGCTATTTAATGTTTTAGACTGAATTGTTCTTATGTTTGGTTTAATTTGTAATCCTCACTACATTGAACATGGTTATGTTGGAACTAACTTTAAGTGGGTCTATAATTTTCACAGGTCTATTAAATTGATTCGAAGAGTTTAGAAGGAATGATATTAATATTTACCCTAAACATAGAATTTATATAATTTTAAGTGTTATATATTTGTCATCTGGCAGGGGTGATTATGGAAGCCTATTAAATTTCTAAAGTTGTGAAGTTTGCCACTCTGACTGGCAAAGATATAAGGAGTATTCTAACCAAATTTGGGCTAAGTGCTGCCAACACTTGAGCGTCACTATCAGGTCAATTTTGGGGCTGATTTGAATGTATGTTTATAATCACAACGTTTGAACCTTGTGTCCAAAATTTTAAAAGCCATTCATAGATTTCCCGGGTCAAGACAAGCTCAATGTTATTTTTGAGCTTGTCATCTTCTTGACTTGACTTGATGTTCCATATGACATCAATTTCGATCTTATTAGGTAAAACTGAACAGTGTCATATGAGAACATCATACTTAACATTGTAAAAAGAAAATGGGGGTAGTATCATTTTACAATAATTTACAAAATTCTTTAGAGTGAAAAATGGCAAACATCATCTTCAGAGTAAGCCTCACAAGAACACAAGCAAACGATCTTTGAATACCCCATTGTTTAGCTGTAATGGGCCAACAAATCTTACAGTAAAGCTACCAAACAAGAAGTGAGCAAATAAACAAAAAACTAATAAACATCTTAAGAGCCATGGTTAGAGGGTTGGCAACAAATTTTGTGACCAAACCACCCACTGTTCACTTAAACTTAACTATGTTTGTTATTCCTCCAAAGAGGTTTTGTCTACTCTTCAACAGTGATGGCCCACATCATCTTGAGTACTGTCTAAGCACAGATTGGCAGAGAAATGTTTTAATGCAAAACCATTCTTCTATAACGAGCTGGAAAATACAAAGGATGGGGAGAGTGTATCTTAGCAATGTATCTATATATTATGAAACTATTTTCAGGACCATGCCCTGAAGGTACCCAAAAAATTTACTCTACTCTACCTTGGGGTGAAAACTGTAACAAATAGTTTTCTTTAAATTGTTTAATATTATTATTATTTTAGAATTTGTGCTAAATCAGCAGTTCTTCTTTAAGTAATTTCCAAAAGTATGCTGAAGCAAATGCTCACCAACATCTGAAATTTAAGTGCATTTCATGGCTACAGTCTTGATTTATTATTTTTTTTTATTTTCCAAAACTGTTGTTTTATTTCAAAGGTTAATTGGTCAAAAAACATGCTTAAAATATTTATATGTAACTGCCATATTGCAACCGCATGTGCATGTCCATCATCTTGAATGAAGGAATCTTTGATATTCAAAACGGTTTCCCAGTAAAGCTCTAGCAAATGCAAAACAAACATGATAATGCAGTGCATCATGAATCTGCATATAATCACAAAACCCGATATAAAAAGAATGTTGACATTCCAGAAGGACAAGAAATGAACCTGTATCTCAGCAACAATCTTGCAGACTGAAATCTTCAGGACCTTGAGGCTATGCAAGGGCAGTAACAATCATGATCAAAAGTCAAAGTAAAAACAGACCACACCATAGATTGCACACGATAGTGGCAGCTGCAGCAGCGATGTCACACCGCTGCACATTTACAGTAGACCTTTCCACTTACAGTGAGAAAATATTACCACTGTCTGTAGTTAAAGCATACACAAATTGAGTGAAATTACAAATCACACTTAAATTTCTTTGACTTCAATGGATCTGGGAAGGCAAAGAATTAACCACTCTGACTGTGTATCTGAATACAACTATAGGACCTATAGGTCCTTGAAAATACAAAAAAATGTATGCTTATGGTCTTTGTTAGTTTTTTTATCAACACATATTGTAATATGTGTGTTATTAATCTTAGATTATGTGGATTGTAAACCTAACTATTTCTGTACAGTAAACATTAATGTACAATTAGCTGATGTACAGTTAATATTTGAGTCATGGAGCCCATTTATCTCAAACACGCAAACACAATGCGAACTTTCAGACCAACAGGTAATTAGGAAAGATAATCCTGGCATGTTTTTAAAGGTGAGAGAAAAATATTTTGATATAAACTCTTCATATTAACCGTTTTGTTATCTGTGCAATCCTCTCTTCCCTTACATCACTGAAACCTTTGTCATAAAGAAACACAAATAATAGATGACGTTGCAATCCATAGGTATTCTGTGGCATTTAAATTTTAGTAGGCTCAGCTGACATTTAACAGACTCATTGTTCAGAAACACATTCTTCACACGATCGCATCATTTCCTCAATGAACTTTATAATTGTTTCTTTCCAGATGTCCATCTGCACACTGATTCGGTACCAAACTGATCTTTTAGCACTTAATTGGTTTAAAAGAAGCACGTCTGACCACATATGTCTCCAGTGGGTGATGCAAGAGTCACAATGCTTGGCAATAAATTCCAGATATTACATCATTGTCACCTTGTCTTCCCTTTATGACTCAGATATCACCTTATGAGTGATCTCTTTTCACACACCAGGAAAGTATCAATGTCATTTTTTAACAGGAATGTGGAAATCGGCCTTTGGTGAAAAGCAAAAGGAATGTTTCCTTTTTTTTTGTATTGCAATACTAAAGAAAAACTTAGTATTGCAACAATCTTAACATTGTGAATGCACACATGACTTATTATTGCCAGACAGGGTAAAAAAAAAGTTCTGTTGGTGGAAACCAGAGAAGAATAGAGAAGTCATACTGGTACAAGCTGACAGGAAGACTATGGTAGCTAAAAACAACCTCTCTGTACAACTCTGGTCCAGTGCCTCTCTGAACACAACAAACTGGACTATAGGCCAGTAGAACATCACATCAACTAACATTCTACTGTTAACAGGAATTTGAGGCTACAGATTGCAAAGGCTCGCTAAGACTAAACAGCTGGAAAAATTCCAGATAAGGCTTTTATTAATGAATAATTATTAAATATAATATGATATATATATATATATATATATATATATATATATATATATATATATATATATATATATATATATATATATATATAATATGAATAAATTTCATACAGGTTTCCAGTCAGGGCTGAGCTCAGGGCTGTCCTCTGGCCAGTCCTCCACACATTTCTCCTAGGAAAGCGGAAAGCAGCACAAACACACAATGTTAAAACATTTACATTTATGGCATTTGGCATACACCCTTATATAGAGCAACTTACATTTAGCTCATTCAAACAGATGAGCAGCTATGGGGTATGGGGTAAGCCTTGCTCAGGGGCTTAGGAGTGGCAGCTTGGTGTGGCTGGGATTTAACCTCACGACCTTCAGACCCAAAGTCCAAACCACTTTTAAGCACTAAGCTACCACCTCCCCACATGGCCAAACATGTCCATGCATGTCCAAGCGAAAGGTTTAATAAGCGTACACACAATATCACACACCTGGCCGATGAAAAGGACGTCCTCGTAAACTTGGCTTTGCTTTGTAGCACCCGGTAGCATGGAGCCCTGTCAAAACAAAACACAAAAATGATTACTTTTGAACACACTTCTATACTCTTCAAAATATACTACACAAAAATATACTAAATATTACCTCAGTGGTCTTGAGTTATTATTAAGCAATCTGCTAAAGCAGCAGTCCCCAACCTTTTTTGCGCCACGGACCAGTTTAATGTCGAACAATATTTTCACGGACCGGCCTTTAAGGTGTGGCTGATAAATGCAACAAAATAAAATGATACAACCATAAAAACTGGTATTTTCTAAATATAATAATAATTGTGAATCCACTGTGTTGTTTTTTGTTCATTTTGCTCGCTTGGGGGTTTTAATTTAGCGGTAATGTATTATGTGTTAGCGGCCGGAGCCCCTTTAAGAAGGTAGAGGATGGAGGTAAGACATGTGACCGAGGAATCATGACATGCATCAAGAGTGAGTCATAGACAGATGTGGTGGAGAAAATCCAGTAATTTTCCAAAATAAAACATTGTCTAGAATCAGATAATAAATAAAACGGAAATAATGTAAGTTATGTATTCTTTCTGTGTGGCCCGGTACCAATGTACCCACAGACCGGTGCCGGTCCGCAGCCCGGGGGTTGGGGACTACTGTGCTAAAGTCAATTCAGAATGGACTTTTTAAGCATATTGCCTGTACTGTATATTACCACACATCAAAATTACCTGGATATTAGTTGGAGGTTTTGGCACAGTGGGCTTGGATATGGGAAGAGGCGGGTTAGGTGGAAACAGCGTCTGTGCAGGTTTCTGATCGGTAGGTACAGATTCAGCAGATGTGGAAAACAGGTCATGGTTGATATTCTGAAGAATTGACAAAAAAAAAAAAACAAGATTTGAAGAAAAAAAAACAACTAATCAAAGCTGTAGTCCTCTGTTTGGATGCAGCTTCGATTTGTTTTAAACAGTGTATCATGTGTTTTTGTATTTCTCAATCCTACTAAAGCCAAAATTAGCAACCTACTTAGTCATGCTTAGTTTTATTTTTAAAGTGCTATGGCATTTAAACAGGCACAAGCGATTGGCGAACATTTCCTCTGCGTAATCACTTTAATGCCACACCCTTGTAAATACAAAACACAATGTTACACTAATTTTTTACATCCACACATGGTGATATTTGAGTTAGCCATTCTCGCGCTGCCTGTTCCGTAGTCCCGTAGTGTGTTTTTTATGTATGAATATGATTAAACGAGCACGTCATCAATGTAATTTTGTGATACCAGTATTATCGGTATTCCCAGTACATCTCTAGAACTATGCTTACTTGATTCTTCAGGGAATTCTTCCGAGCCTTAATGCGTGGGGTTGGTTTGGGGGGTCGTCTTCTAAACATCTACAAAATGTAAATAGCTTCTGTTCATTATTAATTTCACTACTATTCCAGGAAACAGTTATTTTGATGAGTAAAGACAGAGAGAACTATCTTAGGAAAGTGCATTTAATCCAGTCATAAAGATTTTCCTACCAGTCCTAAATCTTTGGATGCATTAAGAAATGGGGGCAATGTAGAAGTCTCTTGGGATAATCCATTACTCATGTCTGTGGTCATGAACAGTTTGTCAAAGTCGCTGTCCTGTGGCTTGAACTGCCCATTATTCACAGCAGAATTCACAGATAACTTCGAATGATCATATTGGACAGATGCTGAGGTCTGATCTAAGGGGTTATTTTGCATGCTGGACCCAGGCGTTTGAAAAATATCACTCGACTGAAATGAAGCTGTGTTTGTGAAAATGTTATCATCGATTATTGGAGATGGTAAAAACTTTTCTTCAAAAAGATTCAAATGATTGGATGCTGATGTAGACGAAACGGATTCCACATCATTCTTTTGATTGGCTAGCATGTATTCCAAGAAAAAATCGCTCTCATCAGATGTTTTCTCATTAGCCGGCATTCTCGGGGAGACACTGGTTTCCTCTTTGAATGGTTCGAAAATGTTTGTCATTTGATTGCTTGTTCGAGGTGGGGAAATTCTGGCAGAGAATGAATCTTGGAATGAATCCCATTTTTGAAATGGCGTTTGGTTTGTGTCCTTGCTTAGATTTGGAGGTGGGAACACAGCCCAGTCATTCTTGAATGAGGGTGTTGAAGATGTTAAAAAGTGAGGCCACCCATTACTTTGTCCATTGCTTAACAGTAAATCGTATTCATCTGTGGAAACAGTGTTCCCATTGGAGTCCTACAAAAAAAAATTGTATTTAGACCATACATTATTATTATTTTATTTTTTTATAGTTTTGAGCTAGCAGAGAAAGATTGAAGAATGCAGATCACAGCTTACTTTGCCTTGAGTCAAAAAAGGGTTTGTGTTTGTTGAGCTGAATCCATTCTCTGTGTTCTGCAAGAAAGAATGACAAAGGCATTTTACAACAAGGTAGCGCATAGCACTTTCCTATCATATCACACCCCACATCACATCCACAATCACACACTGTTGTAAATCTGGAATGAGGGTAGGACTAAAAAATACCATTGCTGTCTGTTTTTTTTTTGCAAATCCATTCTTGAAAAAGAAAGTTCAAAAAAGTATAACATTGTTTTGCATGACCAAATATTTCCTTTGTGAAACTTTAAGTCTTTTGTGTCATACCCAACAATGTAGTAACTCTCAAGATACAGACAGAACAATTTTACCTGAGCTGGATGTAGAAATGGGTTCCCTGATTTCTGAAAGTCATTCTATTAAACAAACAAACAAACAAACAAAAAGTCCAGAATTGGATCACTTCTTAAATGGGTGATTAAATATCCAACACCAAAATGAACCAGCAAAAGCCGATCCTCACCTGTGTAATCTGACTGCCTGAAGCTTGTGTTCCATTAGAAGAAACATCGAGAAAGATATTCTCCTAATAAAACAAGAAACGTCAAACAAAAATTGTTATGATACGATGCTCTTTTAGACTATTATAGAGATTAAATCTACAGTGACCAACCCATTTTCTCAAAGAAAGTACAGCAGTCTAGTCATAGCAAAAAAATCTACTTGTTTATACTGCGAACAAACGATCAAAATAAATATTTGCTTTGGAGTTAGAGGACAAAAATATCTAAAGACATGTTGAGAAAGAGTATGAGTCAGTAACAAATGGAATTTAGTTTATTTGTGTAGAATTAGGTTGGCCCAAATGCTAAATATAACATGCATATGTAAATGAACTGAATTAAAAAAATAAATTTGGTTCAGGCCATTTTTTTTTTTTTTTTATTGTTACACAATCAAACCCACCATTATAAGTGAAGTTATAACACCTATAAACTAATTAACCAGGAATAAAATAAACATCCAGGAAAAAAATACATTCATATGTGACATTTGACTACTTACAATTATGGAACATAGAAAAAAAAGCAATAATTGTTAGAGACACGTTGTAACTGTTTTTGCAAACTGAATATTTCCTGCGCATGTAAAATCACTTCCTCTTCAACAAAAAAAAGTGAAAACAGTTCCTGTACAAAAATTTCAGCAATATTAGTTTTTTGTTTGTTTTGTTTGGTAGCATGTCAGAAAAATGATTGTTTGGATGAATAGTTATAACATACCAAACTGCTATCAAATAGATGTACATTCAATAAGTCGTTTAAAAAGTATAGTAAAATAAAATACAGTTAAATATTTTTTTTTGTCTGCAAATGAAAATCGGTTCTGGTCAGTCACGCTGACATGTGAAATGAGGCTACACATAAAGCAAAGAGAGCATGGTGCAATACATTTCTCTGAAATATATATAGCAAGCAGTAATACATACAGTTTTGCAAACAGCTCACTGTTATAACAAATGTACACTATTATTTAGGTTTTTTTGTCAAACAGGTAAAAAACGATGTAGAAAACAATAGAAACAATAGAGAAATATAAACCTACAGCCTACAAGCTAGTATAGTCTTTTTGACATCATTTCTTTGATTGCAATATAACAAGTGTTGAAAGATGTTGTAAAACAAAGAAAGCTAAAATTCACTTACTGGTCGTCGGTCTCCCGAACCAGCTTCATTCAACCTACCAACGTGATCACCTCGTACCTCCTGAAACAAACAAGAAACATTGTGGCGTGTGATATTATTAAATATACTTTACCTTCCAAAAGCCTTCCGTTGTTTCAAAAGTTTGTATCATCTTACCATGAATCTTTCATGTGAAAGAGTTTAAAAATCAGCAGCTGAGAAGGTGCCACGAAACAGAACTTGTCTTTCTGCAGGTGACTGCGACTTCTTTTAGCCGTTCTGGAAGAAAACACTAGCAACATGTGAGAGAAAGTATGTGAACTCGTTCAGCCAGTTTGTCTCACGCAGCGCATTCAGATTCTTAGACTATGGCCTGGAGAGAATTATAGCTATTTAACTGAAATTCACACACACACCAGCCATTAGGGTTGCACAAGCCAGTGCTCTCCTAGTGCCAGGCCCAAACCCAGATAAACAGGGAGGGTTGCGTTAGGAAGGGCATCCAGCGTAAAACTGACAATCTCTTAATGGTCAAATTACACGGAGGTTGTGAGGTCTTGAAAGTTCCTCATGTTTCACTAATGGTGGTAATAACAAAATTCGATAATACTGAAATATCCAGGGTGTTCTGACCACAGCCCCAGATTCAAAAACCATCTGACCAATAGTCATGTGTATTAACTGCTTCACTGTATTCTTTATTAATCTTCAGACTCGTTTACACACATCATGACATTTGCACTGGGGAATTTATTTCATGTATATGTTCCATTTTTCCATCTTTAAGTTTGCACCACCAATGTGTGTCTTTATACTTTACATTTAAGTGAGTTGCTGGTGTGCACTTCTGGTTACATGCCTTGTATTTGTACTTCGTTCCAATCCAGTTCAATGTAGCGCTACTAATGATTATTTAGAGACATATACATTTACACCAGTTGGCTTATGATTATCGTTTTATTTCATTTTCATGCCATTGGTTATTTAATAAAAGACTGTAGTTACATGCTTAGTATTTGTGTTACCAGCTGTGTAGAGAAAGTAATATACTATTAGTTGCACTTATGTTAACATGTGCACACACATGCACACAAATTTCACATACACATAAACATATTTCTATATATAAGATATAATACAAGATAAGTAAGATAAGTAAAATCATACTATGCATTCGTTTTAATAAGTATGATGAAACCAGCTGTCGCCCTCTACTGGATATATGGCTTAATGGCATGTGAAGGTTAAACCTCACTTTATTTCATGTCCTTAGAAAATGAAAATAAAGTTGCACTGAAAAATTGTTGTTGTTTTTTTTTCTTTTCAAAACAAAGCAACGTTTAGGATTTCTTTATTAATTCATGTAAATATCTGGCTGAACTTTCCTCAGTTAATTTTGTTGGTTTGAATGTTTAATGTAGTGATTTTTTTTTTACTGTCAGGTGTATATATTGTGTGTTGAGTAGTTCTGCCAGCCATTATGAAGGCTGATTAAAGTGTATTTGTTCATTTGAATGTCAATTCTAGTTGAAGCCAATAACATAGCTGCCGTTCTTTAAGTCCTGAGAAATCTTCATCTTCAGAAGATACAATATATGGACAAAACTGTTTGGACATCTGACTTTTCCATATGAGTCTCCTCCTCAAACTGTTATTAGAAATTTGGAGGCACACAATTGTATTGAAGGTCATTGGAGAATAACATTTTTCCTTCACTTGAACTAAGAGACCCAAACCTGTTTCAGTATAACAGTGTCGCTGTGCACAAAGCCAGCTCCATAAAGATATGCCTTAAATAGGTTGAGTGGAGGATCTTGAGTGGCCTGCTATAGAGCTCTGACCTCAACCCTTTTGAACACCTTTGGGATGAATTGGAATACTGACTGCACCCCAGGCTTCCTCACCTCACCTTACTTTAGTAGCTGACTTTACTCACACCCTTGCGGTTGAATGAGCAAAAACCTTCACATCCACACTCCAAAATCAAGCGGAACATCTTCCCAGAAGAGTGGAAGACAATAAAACAGCAACTGGGGACTAAATGTGGAATGGGATGTTCAAAAAGAATGCAGAAATAAATATCTTTTTTTTTTTGACACACTACCTTTGCGATCGACTGGTAGATCGCGATCGACGTATTGGGCACCTTTGACTTGGTGCTATGTAAACCTTGTTACAATATGCTTTGCTAAATTAAAAATGGGTGGAAAACTTGACCCACAATTATTTGGAGTAAATTTCACTCCAATATATTTTTTCCCAGTGTGCTTCCTTCACCTGAGAGATCAATGGAGTGGTCTGGATATATTGCATAAAAGCCCATTACATGATTGTTCCAACACTGAATGCAGCTTGTATCTACCTGACCTTTTGTCAAACGCCCATTAGTCTGTTTGGCGAAACAAAAGAAATGGCATGCTGAACGATGGTCATGGGAGTCTGAGCACTAGGCAGGTAGCAGGTTGGGCTTCAAAAGCACTAGCGAGTATTTCTGCTGTCATATTCTTTGACGATTACCACAAGAATGCACAGCACACCTTCAGTCAGTCTGCTATACCTGTCTTTGTTAAAAAAGGCAATGAACATCAATTATTCAAAAAATGTATCTAGAATTATACTTCTTGTGATTTAAAGGCCAAAACTTGATCCTAAATTTCCATTTTAATCAATGGAGCCAAAGAATCGCATGACCAGTCTTTGTTACACAGAATGCCCAAAATATATTTAATGCAAATATGAAAGATTAACATTTGAATATTTAAATTAAAGCCAGGCTCTTCATTGCACAGTATGACTCATATACCTGAAAAATCTGCACATTTTGTGCATTTTGTATATTTTAGTCACAAGATACTCATACTAAACTTATTTCTTCTAAACCTGTAAACTGTGATGATTTATTCCATTATATGGAGTGAAATTAAAGTGTTCCCTTTTTGAGACAAAGTTCCGAATATCATCTCAGGGAATTTTTGATTCTTGCCTCTGGCCTTCTCATTAGGGATGTGGTTTTCTTTAAATCTCAATGACTCTCTTGTCATTGTTAAGTCTCTTGTTTAAAACAAATAAAAACAGTTGCTTTTTTTCTTTACATTTAGCTTTTTTCAGTGTGGGCACCTTTGTTGTTCTTCACACAGACTTCACAAACACTTTATTTATGCCAGGATCTGTAATGTTTTCCACTGAGAAAACTCCATGAATTGCAAAAGGTATAGGGGGAAAAAGAAGGGAAACGAATAGTCCTTTCATCTTAACACATTGCATTATTTACCTATTATAACTACAGCTACATGTAAAATGGCTACATTTTATATTTACATCCGGTATGAAGAAGATTGCTGAGCACTAGGAGGTGAGATGATGTAAACAGCTTGAGATATTGCAAACATGAGATAATGTAAACAAGCCGCATAACACATCATTCAATTAACCTTTTTTTCTCTTGAAGAAAAGAAAGTGAAAGTAATAGCACGTAATACAGTTCATATTTTTATTTTCTTATATTTAAAATACTTTTTGCCTTTGTCATGGGATTTAACATACACTGTTACAAAGAAAATATATTAAAAAAGATATATATACCACACACAGGAAATACTATACTAAAGGCATTTCTTTTTCAGGTAATAAATGCCCCATGAGTCCTAGAGAGCACATGACTAACTGAAAGTAAAAGTAAAAATGTTGCGGGGAATTCCTCTAACTGTCTATATAAGTAAGTTCATTCGACAGTTTCCAAATATTTTTGGATGCTGTCTTACCTGACGACCTCTATCACCTCTAAATAACGATATCACTACCTGTGAGGTAAGCATGAGGAAGTTTATGTTATACTAAAGAACATCATGTAAAGAGCACCTGTAATTTATGTACCAGTAATTTTAATTTATGTGTCATAGACAATTTTGCTGATCATTTATCATAGGATAAATCTTGGTCATGTTAAAAAAATCAATAATATGAATGAATTCATTTCTAATATATATATAGTTTTTCATAAGTAACAATGATTATAACTTGTTAAAAATAAAATAAATAAAATAAATATATATATATATATATATATATATATATATATATATATATATATATATATATATATATTTATTTATTTATTTATTTTTTAACAAGTTATAATCATTGTTACTTATGAAAAAACTATTATTACTAAGATAAGTAACAAACAATTAATGTTTATTAATTACCATTAATGTTTATTTATTCCATATATATATTGAATGTAGATGAGGATGTATCTTCATTTGAGTTTGATTAGCTTGATATACTAATGTATGAGTGAAGTTTTTAAAGAAACATGGTATAAACTTTCTGGTACTTATTTCAGAACATGTGATGAATCAAAAGTGAAACAATATAAGAAATAAAGGTAACACAAAACCCCATCAATGATTATTTATTGTATGATCTTTACAATGTGGTTGATGTTACGCTAATCTTATATATAAGATCTTATATAATCTTTTTTTATACCAACAAGGAAAACACAATCAATAGGTTTCTTATAGAGTGAATCACTGGCTTTATAACATTTTACCTCAAAAACTGACTTAAGAAATGGACTTTCCTAAAAAAAATACACTACACTGCAAATATAGTGTATACATCAAGATAATATCAAAGGTATGAATTTGTAAAAAGTAACCTTAAATATATCTGATATCATAAACCAACCAAATATTGTTACATGAAAATGAAAATAACCAAAAGCAAAAGTAAATACATGGGAATTTCCATGAAATGGATGAAGGTGTGATACGTGGGCCTATTCAAACCAACAACAACAAAAAAACATGGGTGAGGTTTTTTTGTTTGTTTGGTTTGTTTGGAAATGTATGATTAAATGAATCCTTATTCTATAATAAAAATCACCAGTATACACTGTATGTATGGTGTAAGTTGTAAGGTGTAATTGTTAACCAGTTTGCTAGGTTTATTAAGAAATTTTCCTTAAAACGTTTGCACACTTTGAATCACCCAGTGTAATGTTTTGTTCTTAACTTTAGGAACAACACGATGGACTAATTAATGGCACTGCACCTTGAAGTACACTATGATCTAGAACCCCCAACCCGGGCTATGGCTTCAACACATCTACTGTTATCAAGTTCTGTTGACTTGGTTAAATATGGACAGTGGAGTCATAATGATTTTGTGGATTTTTTCACGGCCCTTGTGAAGCAATATGGTGTCAGGAAAGTCAAGACTGATTTCTACACATGGATGGCAAAAATACTTTACCAAGTGGAAATTCACAAGATCAGCAAGTCAGAATTATTAGCTAACAATGTACCCGACCAATTTGTGGATGACATTGAAGGAAGAATTGCTAACTTTGTTAACGAAACTAAAGAGAAAAGCCTTAAACAAATCCTCGAGGAAATTAAAGCAGCAAAAGACATTGATGATAAGATTTTACATCAGGTTAAAGACATTGTTTTGTACGTGTCCTCGTCAAAATCATGTCCTGTTCCAACACACCACAAAGATAAAAAGGAGATATTAATGAAGCTGTGCAAAGCAGTAAAAGATACCAAAGGTTGGAACCCAAGGTTGACTCAAATGGTGAGCTGGTGCATCATTGTTCTTTCTGGTTCTAGACAGTTAATCCAGGTTGGTACAGGAGAAGGAAAGTCATGCATAGTGGCCATGCTTGCTGCATATCGTGCCATGAATAGAGAAAGTGTGGACATTATCTCCAGTTCCCCAGTGCTTGCAGAACGTGATGCTAAAGAGTGGGGTTCATTTTATAAACAATTAAAAATCACTGTGGATTACAATACAAATAAAAGAGAAGTACTCAAACTGAGGGAGTGTTATAAATGCCAAGTGGTCTATGGCACGGCTCAGGATTTCGCAGGAGACTGGCTAAGGCAACGGTTCCAAAGAGAAAATGTGAGACCTGATAGAGAATTTCAATGTGTCATAGTAGATGAAGTGGACTCCCTCATGTTGGACAAAGGTCTAGAAGTTGTCTACATAAACAGTGAGATGCCTGTCATGGAGCCTCTAAATGTAATCTTAGCAAAGATTTGGTTTGTTGTCAACCAGTTTGAAGATGTGGATGTTGAGAAGGCACGAGACGTAATTCGTTCCTCACTAATGGCTGAGGATTCATACATGCTGCCATCGGAAACATCATTAGGGATCCCTGCAGATTCATTAAAACATAATAATTTTCACATTCCAGGCTTTCAAGAGCACATAAACGGGAGGCTAAAAATATGGATTGAAAATGCCTTTCTTGCCAAAACAATGACTTTAGGCCATGAATACATTCAGCACAACGATAGTATCGTTCCTGTGGATTTCAGCTCTACAGGAGTCGTGCAAAATGACATGAAATGGGGAGATGGGCTTCAGCAATTCCTTGAAATGAAGCACCAAACCAGGCTGTCAAATATGTGCATGATAACAAATTTCAAGTCCAATGTAAATTTATTCAGGAGTTATAAATATACTTATGGACTCACAGGAACGTTGGGGAACAAAACCGAACTTAATTTGCTGCAGAACCTGTACCCTGGCATTAAAACTTGCAAAATCCCATCATTCAAACGCAGGAAACTTTACGAGAAGGACGGCATTGTAATTAACGATGAAAATGGGTGGGTACAAGCAATCTGCAATGTTGTTAATAAGAAAGCAACCCAGACAGTCTACCGAGGTTCAAGAGCAGTCTTGGTCATCTGTGAAACAATTAAACGAGCAGAAATCATCCACAATGAACTCTCAAAAACCATTCCAATGGACAAATTAAAAATGTACACAAATAACAATGTTGACAATTCAAACGTTACAAGTGCAGTGGTCACCGGAGGTTGTGTTATTGTTGCAACCAATCTGGCTGGTCGTGGTACAGATCTCAAAGTATGTCCTCATGTAAATGTATCAGGAGGTCTGTTTGTGGTGCAGACGTTTTTGCCCCTTAATATCCGTGTAGAGCAACAAGCATTTGGTCGAACTGCACGAGAAGGGAACCCTGGTTCTGCCCAGCTCATCATGTGCTGCTCTCACTTCTCTGAGTCAGTCAAACTTATGATGGCACTAAAGTTACCTTCCATGTTACTTAATCTTGTAAAGGATCTAAAAGCTGCTGTGGCTGCACCAAGATTATCTGAGAATACATTTGAAGAGACACTCAAAATGTGTCAGTTAGACCCCAATGAAAAGAACTGTGAGGCAATGAAAAAAGACCTCGAATACTTGCTAAACAGCACAAAAACAACTAGCTTGGAGTTGGAAAAACAGACTAGAGATGTGATTGTACAAACAAGACTGTCACAGATGCTTGAAGATGACATACCAAAAATCACCAAAAAGGAGGAACTTTTTTCTGAATATCTTAACTTTCTAGATGAAATTTACAAACAGCCTCAAAGAGGCAGCCATGGAGATATTGTGGCTTCACTTCATGAGTGTTGGGGTATGTGGCTTCTGATGAAGTTCAATGAGAAGGAATCAACAAAAACATTAAAAATCCAATTAAAAAAAGACTTGCAAAGTGCAAAAGAAAAACTGTATTGTTACCAGTCTCCTTCTTCTATGATCTACCATTATGCAAGGACTGGCAACACATTCCGTCACAAAGGATCCCATGCAGACAGCATTGAGATGTACACAAGAGCCCTTGCCAACAATCCTTGTTGGCCTGCCATTGCTTTGTACAATCGGGCATTGTCCATACTGTCTCAAGCAAATAGTGGGCATATTGTTCAGGCATTGGCAGACTTGGAGCTGGCTGAGCAAGCAGTAGACTCCTGCATTAAAAAGTTGGAATTGACTTTGACTTTTATAAAGTCCTCCAGCAAAGATCCCAACATGGCTTCTGGCAATGTGCTTACCAATCAATTTAAGATAAAGAAACTGACGCAGTACGTACTCAAATCAAATATCCAGAAAGCAATACAAGTTTTACAAAGAGCTGAAAGTGAAGGTTATAATGTGCGAATACAAAAATACCCCGTGTTATTGCTGATGCTGCACCCTGATCTTCTGACAGAAGGCAGATTCAATGAGGTACTCCAAGAAATAATGAATATCCGTTCACTGGGACTGGACACCTTCTTCTCACTAGAAACGGTCTTTTATTTTTTTAAACGCTTGAGCAAAATATTCAGTTAAAGCCTAAGCCAACTCTTCACCAGTGTTGTGCTTGTTACTAAAAAATAGTAACTAGTTACAGTTACTCGTTACTTCATTCAAAATTCAACTCAATTACTTTGTTGATTACTTACACCAAAAAGTAATGCGTTACTGTTAAAAGTAACTTTTTAGTTACTTTTTTAAAGAACGTTCTTTAATGTTCCCATTAATGCCCTTTTATGTGTTATGGTCTATACAAACACAAAACTGACTTAAACACAAATTTTAACACTATTTTATTAAAATCAGACCAGCACAAGCTGAATATATCACAAGGATTTCTGAAATAAATAACAAAACAAGCTGAATAATATATTTAGAATAAAAAAACTAAAGTGGCTTCTGCTGTTGGCTGGCATGAAACAAAGTATGAACCCTCCAAAAAGCACACATGCTTTTCAGCAGTGGTCGCTCAGTGGTTTAAGGCTTGTGCCTTATCTAAACATGCAGCCCAGTCTGATATCTTCCATGGTTCATCGGATTAAAGCTGGTGCTTTGCTGATGTTAAGGATCAGGGTTTGAATCCTGCTAGTTGCGATGTCGGTTATGTTCCTGCTTTCTTTAGATTTATATGCTTGTGTTTGTGTAAAGGTAGATAGACCTGCTCTAAACAAACTTACTGGCCTGTCTTGTCTGATGGTCCAGTGGGTTAAATCAGGTGTCGTGCTTTTGGTGGGGTTCAGGGTTTGAATCCTGCTTTCTGCCTGCCAGTCATGATCAGGATTCACTTCCTACATTTTTCTTTAGCGATATATTTTTGTTTTTAATGGGTTGAAAAGAAAGATAAACCTGCTCTAAACAAACTTCCTAGCCTGTCCTCACCAATGGTTCAATGGGTTAATGTTGGTGTCTCGCTGGTGGTGGGGAGCTTGGTTCGAATCCTGCTATTTACAATGTGTGTTCAACTTGTGTTACTTACATCTGTATTCGCTTCCTACATCTTTCTTTAGCATTAAATTCTTGTGTTGATGGTTGAAAAGAAAGATAGACCTGCTCTAATCAAGCTTCCAATCCTGTTTTTTCCTGATGGCTTAGTGGCTTAAGGCTGGTACTTTGCTAATGTTGGTGGTCAGGGTTCAAACCTGGCTTTCTGTCTGCTAGTCATGAGGTAGGTTAAATTCCTGATTCCTACATCTTCATAGTCTTGTTTTGATGGGTTAAAAAGAAAGATAGACCTGCTCTAAACAAGCTTCCCAGCTTGTCCTTCCGGATGGTTCAGTGGGTTAATGCTGGTGCCTCGCTAATGGTATGAATCAGGGTTCAAATCCTGCATTGTCCCCGCTAGTCATGATATGGCTTTGCTTCCTACGTCTGTCTTTAGCATTATATGCTTGTGTTGATGGTTTGAAAGAAAAGATAAACCTGCTCTAAACAATTGTCGCAGCCGGTCCTTCCCGATGGTTCAGTGGGTTAAGACTGGTATTTTGCTGTTGGTGGGGTTCAGGGTTCGAATCCTGCTTTCTGTTTCTTTCTGGTCTGAATTTCTTGCGTTGAAGCATGAAACGAAGGATAAACCCCCAAAAAAAAGAAAGTGTGTTGTGGGACTTGATGGCTTTGTGGTAAAAGCCTTGCCTCTGAGCTCAGAGGTTGCTGGTTCAAATCTGGCTTGTCCCCATACTGGGTAAGTTGTGTGGAAAGTAGTGTGTGGTGAGCAATGGGGTGGTTGACTGAGAACAAAGGCTGTGAAGCCCTGCTGCTTCATAGCCTCAGAAAAAGTGAGGGTGATAGGTTTTTGGTGCAATTTTTCCCTATATATGCAAAACTAAGTCGATACTTTTTTGGACGCTTTTGCTTCATAACCCGCTGTTTTCAGCTTCTCAGACGCTGGGGGGGCAGATGCCCGGATATTCCCCCCCACCTTCAGGATACACCCTCCGAAACCGTCCACATCCAACCTTTCACACAGCCATTTCTGACACCTTCCTCACTATGGTAAACGGAACCTTCCACACTCTTCACTTTAAACCCTGGCTGGGGTTTGAACCAGCAACCTCTGAACCGAGAGGCAAAGCTCTTCCAATTGAGCCACAGGATCTCTTGCTAGAACTTGATTTTTAGGACCTTTTTTGGATCTTTTATAAAACTTTTCAAACAATTTAAAGGATAGCTAAGGGGTAGGAATTGAACCTGGTGAGTCAGATAGCAGAGGTTGCATTACCTAACCACTACACTACCAGAGTGGTGGCAAACATGGCTTTGCTTATTGGACTCTTGGTTTTTCTATAGTTAAGAGACCACTGTTTTCTTTTAGATCATGATGGTACAGGGTCAAAACTTCTCCTTCCTGTTCATTCTCTCAGCTACTCGAAGTCTATGAGAAGTGACTTAGGTACAAGAACCACATCTCCAACACCTGCACCACTGATATACCATGATTTACCAGCAACCAATTTTAATGACCTTTTATTGTTCTGTTTTTAAAAATATCTTATAATGTTCAATATGAAACTAGAGGTAAGAATCGAACCAGGAAATTCTTTCATCATAGATCGCTAATGGCATTACTTTCAAAACTCAAAACTTTGTTAGACATGTAAATAAACAGGAAAGACAGAGACATGGACAAAGAGACACAGACACAGCTTTAGAAAGAGTGAGAAACAAATAGAGAGACAGCAAGAGAGAGACATATACAGTGAGACAGCGACATTTACTAAAAGAGACACAGAGACAATTAGATAGAGAAAATAGAAAGACAAAGATAGCAAGATATAGCCACTTCCTGTTGGAAGTGTTTATCCCGAGCGACTCTTAATGATCTCATTTACTAAATGAGCAGTAGTGAGTTAAGGGCTTGCTCAGGTGCCCAAAACTGGCAGCTTGGAGGTGTTAAACATGTATCATATTTACAGCATGTGATATAAATGTAAGCATATGTACAGTGATTAAATATAATGGCTATATCAGTGCAGAGATGTGTGGACATCATTACGAGCCTTTGCTATGTTTCCACACGGACAGTTAATGAGGTGATACCGGAGAAATTGCACCTCTTCAAGTCAAGTCAGGAAGCTTATATATAGAAAATTATAGACATTTTACAGATTTGAATGATGTATTGTTTTTATCTGTACGATCAATAAAGACAGTCGAAGGTTTTAATTGCGCCTCTTTTTTATTTAGTTATTTATTCATGTATTTACATTTTCTATAAAAATGGTGCAACAGAAATGCACGCTGATTTGATAGCGCGTTAATAAAATTAAGTGCCGTTTATAATAATTTTAATTATGACAGCCAAATATACATATATATACAGTACATACATACAGTTGTGTTCAAAATTATTCAACCCCCAATGCTGTAAATGGTTTTAGGGAATTTAGTGTACATTTGTAATTGTATTCAGAATGAAATCCTACAAGGACTTCTTAAAGAACCATATGCAACTAAAATCACATCAATTAGTTTTGTAATACAGTAGTAAATGTTTCTTTTGTGAATTCTTCATTGACATAATTATTCAACCCCTTAAAGACTACCACTCTGAAGAACAGAGGTTCAATGAAGTGTTTTCAATCAGGTATTGAAAACACCTGTGGATATCAGGGAGCAGCAATTAAGCCTAATAAGCACCAATTAGGCAGCTTTAAAATGACTGTGATACTCAGCTCCTTCTAGACATTTACTGGTGTGGTTACAAACATGGTGAGGTCAAGAGAATGGTCCAGGAAGACAAGAGAACAGTCCAGGAAGACAAGAGAACAGTCCAGGAAGACAAGAGAACAGGTGATTACTCTTCACAGGAAGGGCAATGGCTATAAGAAGATTGCAAAGATGTTAAACATACCAAGAGACACCATAGGAAGCATCATTCGCAAATTCAAGGCAAAGGGCACTGTTGAAACGCTACCTGGTCGTGGCAGAAAGAAGATGCTGACTTCGACTGCTGTGCGCTACCTGAAGCGTAGAGTGGAGAAAAGTCCCCGTGTGACTGCTGAGGAACTGAGAAAAGATTTGTCAGATGTGGGTACTGAAGTTTCTGCTCAGACAATACGGCGCACCCTGCGTAATGAAGGCCTCCATGCCAGAACTCCCAGGCGCACCCCCTTGCTGTCCCCAAAGAATAAGAAGAGTCGACTGCAGTATGCCAAAAGTCATGTGGACAAACCACAGAAGTTTTGGGATAGTGTTCTGTGGACTGATGAAACAAAATTAGAACTGTTTGGGCCCATGGATCAACGCTATGTTTGGAGGAGGAAGAACAAGGCCTATGAAGAAAAGAACACCTTGCCTACTGTGAAGCATGGCGGGGGGTCAATCATGCCTGTCCTTCAGCGTGCAAGGTACCATGAATTCTCTTCAGTACCAGGAGATATTGGATGGCAATGTGATGCAGTCCGTCACAAACCTGAGGCTTGGAAGACATTGGACCTTTCAACAGGACAATGATCCCAAGCATACCTCCAAGTCCACTAGAGCATGGTTGCAGATTAAAGGCTGGAACATTTTGAAGTGGCCATCGCAGTCACCAGACTTAAATCCGATTGAGAACCTCTGGTGGGACTTAAAGAAAGCAGTTGCAGTGCGCAAGCCTAAGAATGTGACTGAACTGGAGGCTTTTGCCCATGATGAATGGGCGAAGATACCTGTAGATCGCTGCAAGACACTTGTGTCAAGCTATGCTTCACGTTTAAAAGCTATTATAACTGTAAAAGGATGTTGTACTAAGTACTAAGATTGAATGTCACTTGGGGGTTGAATAAAACTGATAATGATGTGAGCTCAGAAAAGACATTTGTGGTTATTTCATTATAAATGTTATGTTATATTTGTCTGACCTACACGTGCCTCTTTGATTTAATTGTAAGCAGGATGACTGAATGATCATAATCAATGTCAAACCGACCAAAACAATCAATTTCAGTGGGGGTTGAATAATTTTGAACACAACTGTACATACATACATATATATATATATATATATATATATATATATATATATATATATATATATATATATATATATATATATATATATATATATATATATATTAATACAAAACGAATTAAAAATATTGTTACCTAATGAATGTATCCAGGCTGAAGATCCACATATAGAACACAAGCAGAGAAAAGATGATGATGATCAGGAATGTGTCTGTTCTCAGTCATGTTTACATCACTGACTCCCTCTGTCTCATCCACATTAACCCCAAACTTCTTACTGCCTTCTGTGGTGAGTGAGACAGAGGTGGCAAAAGTACACACATCCTTTACTTAAGTGGAAGTACAGATCCTCATGTTTTAAAATACTCGGGTAAAAGTTGAAGTACTGATTATACTTTTTTACTCAAGTTAACGTAAAGAAGTTTCGGCTCAGACATGTACTTAAGTAAAAAGTAGTTGTTACTGCTACCTGTTTTAGCTGTTAACTGGACCTCACATCATATTAGATAGATAGATAGATAGATGGATAGATAGATGGATGGATGGATGGATGGATGTGATAGCCTAGTGGGTTAATGTCAGGGTCCCCACGAGGATGAGTTTGAGAGTTTGATTCCTGGTCGAGCTGGTTGCTGTGTTGGTAAATAAAACTTCTGTACCTTGTCCACTCTGAAAACATTTCAATTCTGTCCTTTCTGTGTTGGATTGATTTCCTGGTCTTTAATGAAAGATAACTCCACCAAAAAAAAAAAAAAAACACTTCTGTGGTAGCTCAGTGGGTTAAGGCTTGTGCCTGAACATGGTCCTTAATATAGTCCATGCTGGTGATACGGTTTCAAAGCCAGTCCTACATGCCTTCTTTCTTACTGCGCTGGCATGAAACAAAGTATGAACCCTCCAAAAAGCACACATGCTTTTCAGCAGTGGTCGCTCAGTGGTTTAAGGCTTGTGCCTCATCTAAACATGCATTCCAGGCTGATCTCTTCGATGGTTCATCAGATTAAGGCTGGTGCCTTGCTGATGGTAAGGATCAGGGTTTGAATCCTGCTAATTGCAATGTTGGTTATGTTCCTGCTTTCTTTAGCTTTATAGTCTTGTGTTTGTGTAAAGGTAGATAGACCTGCTCTAAACAAACTTACTGGCCTGTCTTCTCTGATGGTCCAGTGGGTTAAATCAGGTGTCGTGCTTTTGGTGAGGTTCAGGGTTCGAATCCTGCTTTCTCCCTGCCAGTCACGATCAGGATTCACTTCCTACATTTTTCTTTAGCGATATATTTTTGTTTTTAATGGCTTGAAAAGAAAGATAAACCTGCTCTAAACAAACTTCCTAGCCTGTCCTCACCAATGGTTCAATGGGTTAATGTTGGTGTCTCGCTGGTGGTGGGGATCTTGGTTTGAATCCTGCTATTTACAATGTGTGTTCAACTTGTGTTACTTACATCTGTATTTGCTTCCTACATCTTTCTTTAGCATTAAATTCTTGTGTTGATGGTTGAAAAGAAAGATAGACCTGCTCTAATCAAGCTTCCAGTCCTGTTTTTTTCTGATGGCTTAGTGGCTTAAGGCTGGTACTTTGCTAATGTTGGTGGTCAGGGTTCAAACCTGGCTTTCTGTCTGCTAGTCATGAGGTAGGTTAAATTCCTGATTCCTACATCTTCATATTCTTGTTTTGATGGGTTAAAAAGAAAGATAGACCTGCTCTAAACAAGCTTCCCAGCTTGTCCTTCCTGATGGTTCAGTGGGTTAATGCTGGTGCCTCGCTAAAGATATGAATCAGGGTTCAAATCCTGCATTGTCCCCGCTAGTCACGATATGGGTTTGCTTCCTACGTCTGTCTTTAGCATTATATGCTTGTGTTGATGGTTTGAAAGAAAAGATAGACCTGCTCTAAACAATTGTCGCAGCCGGTCCTTCCCGATGGTTCAGTGGGTTAAGACTGGTATTTTGCTGTTGGTGGGGTTCAGGGTTCGAATCCTGCTTTCTGTTTCTTTCTGGTCTGAATTTCTTGCTTTGAAGCATGAAACGAAGGATAAACCCCCAAAAAAAAGAAGGTGTGTTGTGGGACTTGATGGCTTTGTGGTAAAAGCCTTGCCTCTGAGCTCAGAGGTTGCTGGTTCAAATCTGGCTTGTCCCCACACTGGGTAAGTTGTGTGGAAAGTAGTGTGTGGTGAGCAATGGGGTGGTTGACTGAGAACAAAGGCTGTGAAGCCCTGCTGCTTCATAGCCTCAGAAAAAGTGAGGTTGATAGGTTTTCGGTGCAATTTTTCCCTATATATGCAAAACTAAGTCGATACTTTTTTGGACACTTTTGCTTCATAACCCACTGTTTTCAGCTTCTCAGACGCTGGGGGGGCAGATGCCCGGATATTCCCCCCCACTTCAGGATACACCCTCCGAAACCGTCCACATCCAACCTTTCACACAGCCATTTCTGACACCTTCCTCACTATGGTAACGGAACCTTCCACACTCTTCACTTTGAGCCCTGGCTGGGGTTTGAACCAGCAACCTCTGAACCGAGAGGCAAAGCTCTTCCAATTGAGCCACAGGATCTCTTGCTAGAACTTGATTTTTAGGACCTTTTTTGGATCTTTTATAAAACTTTTTAAACAATTTAAAGGATAGCTAAGGGGTAGGAATTGAACCTGGTGAGTCAGATAGCAGAGGTTGCATTACCTAACCACTACACTACCAGAGTGGTGGCAAACATGGCTTTGCTTATTGGACTCTTGGTTTTTCTATAGTTAAGAGACCACTGTTTTCTTTTAGATCATGATGGTACAGGGTCAAAACTTCTCCTTCCTGTTCATTCTCTCAGCTACTCAAAGTCTATGAGAAGTGACTTAGGTACAAGAACCACATCTCCAACACCTGCACCACTGATATACCATGATTTACCAGCAACCAATTTTAATGACCTTTTATTGTTCTGTTTTTAAAAATATCTTATAATGTTCAATATGAAACTAGAGGTAAGAATCGAACCAGGAAATTCTTTCATCATAGATCGCTAATGGCATTACTTTCAAAACTCAAAACTTTGTTAGACATGTAAATAAGCAGGAAAGACAGAGACATAGACAAAGAGACACAGACACAGCTTTAGAAAGAGTGAGAAACAAATAGAGAGACAGCAAGAGAGAGACATATACAGTGAGACAGAGACATTTACTAAAAGAGACACAGAGACAATTAGATAGAGAAAATAGAGAGACAAAGATAGTTGTTCGGCTGAAATTGGCACGCAGTGAAAATAAATATTTCACCAAATCATTGGATTAAAACTAAAGTAACGATTTGGTTTTGAAAATGTAAGAAGTAAAAAATACAGATATTTGTGTAAAAATGTAATGAGTAAAAGTAAAATGTTGTCTGAAAAATAAATAGTGGAGTAAAATACTGATACCAAAAAAATCTACTTAAGTACAGTAACGAAGTATTCTGGTATTCTCTAACCTTGTTTTAAGTGTTGCTGTCTCCTCATAAAATAGATTCAAGAGTTACTTGTCATATGTTTAGAAAACAGTCTGGTACACCGTTCAATGAAATTCATACTATGTGAAATCTCCAGAAGTTTAGGACATATATTACAAATGTACAAAGATGATTCATCATAACCCTAAAATTTGTCCTTTCTAGACATGAAGAAAGTCTTTGATGCATTTGTTTTAAATGTATGGACTATTGCACTTGTTTTTTCTTTTCTTTTTTGTTCGACTTACTTTTTTCAATAACTTTTGACCTGCCTCACATTAATCCAGAATACACCACCTTATTTTCATGGGTATGTAACTCATGGGTTTGCAGTGGACACTTTTACATGACATGTTTAAACCCATTCTTAATCTCTTATGTTTTATAGCTCTTAGTATTATGACCTTTGATGCCTGTATGTGCTGGTTTTGTTTGTATATGTCTTTGCTTTTGTATTATATCCATATTGTAAGCACTTTGTAACCAAGTACTTACATGAAAAATGATTGTCTACCTCACCTGTCTTTAGTACCTTTGTTAATACTTTCTGAGGAAACAATCATTTGAATTCTATCACTTTTTGCAAAGTTAAAATGTAATGTATTCTTTATGGCTCCTATTTATACTTTTTCGTTTTAAAACATTGTGTTTATGATCCGCTCTTTTAGCACGTATGTGCTCGTAGTTATTTTTTCTCAACTGTATTTTAAACAAGTGGATGTCAGTAAAACCATGGCGATTTATTCTGCCCTGCATTCCAACATTTTTCTTCATGATCAATGAATGTCAGTTCCTCTCGCAGCACTGCAACTCAAACCTTCATAAACATTAATGTTCAATAAAAGAAAATATGTTTCTTTAGATGTTTTGTGTTATTCTTAATTTTGTGTGAAACTCCCACAATTTCACTCATTGTCCATTTATAATACATATATAAATACATTATATATACATACATACATCTATCTATCTATCTATCTATCTATCTATCTATCTATCTATCTATCTATCTATCTATCTAATATTTATATTCATATATACACACACGCACACACAAAGGTGCTTTATAGATTTTTGGGGATTGAGGGTTAGGCTTGGTCCTTTGCCATGGATCCTTTGATCATTGTAAATTAGGCGTGTAACAGTGCACCAAACTTTTTCAGTACAGGGCTTTCAGTTCGGTAAACGAATGCAATCCTTTTTACATGTGGAACATAAATCTGAGTTTCCTCGTGAATGTATTAAATGGCAGACTGCGAGTTTGTTTATTCTTTTCATTACTTAAAAGTATTATTAAACTTTAAAACACAACAATGCCAGGGGTGTAAAAAAATTTAGCATTAGCACAGTGTCACTACGGCTACTCACTCCATACCAGAAATAAGATTTGTAGCACATTGTTTTGCACCGCTGTGTACTCGCGGCTACTTCCAGTTTTATGACAGTCTCACGATATGGATTCTTTTGTGTTTTATGTCCAGCTTTAAGAATTTCTCTTCAAAGGAGAAATCCTGACAATTCCACATATCAAGGGTGTATATGAATAAAGGATGGAAGGAATAAAGACATTTGGTGAGCCTGAGGTACCAGTGACCAGTGTTCCTGCCCCTCTCCCCTCCTCGGAGCTGCCACTTCATCCAGGCCTGCCTCTAAATTGTGTTCTCTTCGATTGGAAGCCACTCTGTGCAGCTGGGGACGGTTTCTCATTAACGCCTTGGGTGGTTCCATGAAATTCCGGAGTAAGAACTGGAGCTTTGAGGATGGATTTGGACTGCAGTTAATGTTAACAGTCTGCTACACTGACTCAGGACTACAGGTTGCATTTGATTACCATCACTGTACCTCAACATCGTTTAGCAGTAATAAATGGACATTCTGTGCAACCCAGATGGTTTCTTCCTAATGCCACCTGAGAAATGAGTTTTTCCTTGCCACAGTCGCCAGCATTTTATTCTTTCTTTATTACCACATTATCTGTGTAAAGCTGCTTTGAGACAATGTCCATTGTTAAAAGCGCAATACAAATATAAATTAATGTAAATGAACTTCCCAGTCTTGTCTCTTATTTATTTTTAATTTTTTTTTACCTTTTTTAACTGGTTTCTGACAGTTTAAGCAGAAATTATTTGGTTATGCAAACCGATTGTTGCAGCAGCTGTCTAGGGTGGTCTCAAACAGTCTTGGATCTTGGAAGTGAAGATGCTAGATGTGGAAGTTACACCTGGTCTGCGGTTGTGAGGCCGGTTGGATGTACTGCCAAATTCTCTGAAACGCCTTTGGAGACGGCTTAAGGTAGAGAAATAAACATTCAATTCACGTGCAACAGCTCTGGTGGACATTCCTGCAGTCAGCATGCCGATCGCACGCTCCCTTAAAATTTGCGACATCTGTGGTATCGTGCTGTAATAAAAGATTTGCTTTTTATTGTGTCCAGCCCAAAGCACACCTGTGCAATAATCATGCTGTGTAATCAGCATCTTGATATGCCACACCTGTGAGGTGGATGATTCTCTCAGCAAAGGAGAAGTGCTCACTAACACAGATTTAGACAGATTTGTGAACAATATTTGAGAGAAATATGCCTTTTGTGTACATAGAAAAAGTCTTAGATCTTTAAGTTCAGCTCATGAAAAATGGGGGCAAAAACAAAAGTGTTTATAATTTTGTTCAGATTCGATTATTGATTTCACCCAATTGTTCAATTTAAAACTTTGTAACTTACAAATGGTGTTTCATGAAATTAAATATTTTCTTATTCAAAACTGTTTAAACCATTTATTTGTTTAATAAATTATGTATTTTATTAGTGTTGTTTTCAAAGTTTCAACACTGATAAAGGCTGATTTAAAAAAAATAAATAAAAAATAGCAGTATAATAAAATGTTATCAAGGATGTTTAAGAAAAATACAAAAATAGTAGAATATACATAAAAATAAATAATAATAATTGCAAACAATAAATTCGAGCAAGCCAGCCTGGTTTACTTCCTTTTTATTAATAGCTTTTTTCGGTTGTTCATAGCATTACACATAATTATCCACACAAGAAACTTGGATTGTAGTTTGTTACACATGTTTTTGTTAATAATGTTAATCCCCCCTTTTTATTACATTCTAATACTAAAAAAAGGTTACACAAGAACTAGCACACTGACTAACCTGTGAGAACAGTGAGACAGTAACCTAGTACAACAAGAAACACTGGGAGGATTGAGCATTTAAAAGGGTATGATTAAAGAAAAAAAAGTAAAAAAAAATAAAATAAAATATAAAGTGGAAGAACAATCACACAGCTCCAGCCCAAGAACTGACACTTCCATTTTTTTTACCCTTTTAACCCCCTTGGAGTAAACTACAAGACTTTTCCCTTTACTCTTTTTTGGTGAAGCCTTACACTAGCAATGCCATATTTCAGCAACGGCTGTTCTTTAGCTCCAACTAAAGCACTAAAGACATAACATGAACCAGCCTTGGGGTCCAATAGTGTTTTTAACATCCGGTACAATTCAATAGTGCGACGCCACCAATCACCACTCACAGCAAGAGATAGTAACAGCTACTTTATTCGCTTTTACAGAAAACCCCTAGAAATAAAAAATCTGGCTACGATTCAACCGATTCGATAGTTTTGCTGACTTGTACTTCTGTTGTGATAATTTGTTGCAGCAGTTCCTTGCTAGCAATGGTCTTCAATATGAAAACTTTATTTTAAGTTTATCAATTACCTCAGGAAATTCTGGCGTTGCTAAGGAAATCCTAAAAACAGAATTGGAACCAAGTCCCTAGGTTTAAGTGCGATCTGGCTACATGAGACACGTACACTGATGTGGCCTATCAAACAGATACGTATAGCAAACTCTTAACAAGATACTGTGTCATGTCTACAGAGAATTGTCTAATGATTTGGTGTTATACGGCAGTGCTGGGCTGATTATCATGGCTTCTTCAATACAAAAGTGCTGTCTAGGGGGGCAATTCTTGTATTGGTTTGTAATTTGGCTGTATCCATGAATATATGGCTGTTTGTTACATCGGTTTAAACTTGCCAGTTCCTCCAGAGGCTTTCAGGCAAAAGCTAGTTAGCTAATGCGCTGGCAGTGTACGCCGTAAACAAGCAACTTCAGATTTGTGACTGAATTGAACGACTGATTTCTGTATTGGATCAAAAATTATATTGAAGCTTTGATTAGTAGTGTGTAATCGAGCACACAAAGACAACACACATCAGATGTGTGTCCAAGGATTAGCTTGAAATCCATACACCTTAGTTTGAAGATCAATTTCTCCTCGTTTGACTATTATTAGTGACAGTGTAACGGCAGTGGATTTGCTGGCAGATCATCATTGTCAGAATCATGATTGCTTTGATAGAGGAGGCCATTCATGAGGCTAAAAAACTAAAAACTAAAATACAAGTCGATAGTAAGCCAATATTGTGAGTAAAGCAGTATAAGGTAACCTTGAAGTCAAATTTATTTAATGGGGCGTAGTGCAGTAGTAGTGTAGTAGTTTGTCAATGGAAATCAAAGTGGCTTATTTAAGTAACAGTAATGAATTTGTGTATTATAAAGGCATCATAAAGCATTGACCTGGCATTCAGAGTTTTAGATATTGCAGTCTAGGTTATTATAATAATAATACAAAAATCAGACATAACTTATTAACTCATGTCTTTTAAATGAACTAAGAATTTGATTGGTTTTACACATACGCTGTGATTTCAGTCAAATCTGACCGGAGTTCAAAAAAGGGATGCAAACTAAGCTACAAACATTCGATAAACTTTCCTGCCGAATGGAACCTTAAACAGCTCAAAGATTGTGAGGTAAAATCAGGAAATGTCATGCATGGGGCATGTATATAAAGAATTAGTTAGGATAAGTTCATCAGATGGAGCTGATTCAGCACTTTTTTTTTTTTTTTGCGCATTAAAACTCCAGGCAACAGATAATTTCATTATACAAATGCATGTTTTCTTCTCGTGTCACGTCACGGATCCAAGACTGAGCTTAATTTTACACAACTTCGTTGAATAAGGGTCATTGTGTTTTTCTCTGGAATTGGAAGTACATCTGGGGGTATACTGTATGTTAATAAACTGTAGGCATTGTGAGATCCAATATGTTCAAATGACTAATTTGTTTCTATTTAAAGTGCAGTAAGAATTTTTAGGCTTCAGTAACGTGCTGATTTTTAGATCTTACACCAGCGTTAAGTTTGTTTTAGACTTATTACTTGGTTGATTGGATTTCTTCAAACACTCAAGGTTTGGGATACAGCCGTACTAAAATAAAATCAATTCTGCTGATGTTGAAAAAAATATCCAGGTAAAAAAAAATTTCTGTTTTGCTCTTTTTTAACTGTAAAATTCAACATTATGTGAGAGTATAATTCTTATACTCTCACATAATTAACATCCAAAAGCGATTGTAGCGATTCGACCACGCAGTTGGGAGCAGTTAACGATTCTAACGTCTCATTAACATTTTTTCACAAATTTAACATTTTCCCCACTTTATTTTTGTTCTCAAATAAGTCTAATGGAAGACATGAGCTGGCTGCCACCGAAAGACATTGGTATTTATCCAACACCTGTTACCATGGCCCTATAAGCGTCACATGAATATTACAATTATATTCCATACAAAAGCCCACTCCAAACACACCAAATAGTATACCAAAAGAACTCAAGACACGTGATGAGTACTGCTACTCTATTGTTTTTTTTTCCCCAACATGTAATTAAGCAAAATGTTTTTTTTTTAATTACATTGTCATGATTTTGATATCATTATTAATCAATATGCTATATTAGAAGTATTACTATTGGTTATCACTACATCTTGGGTCTCTCTACAGGCCCCTACCTGCACCTCAGATGTAAAGCAGACAGAGGGATAGTGAGAGAGATTTTTTTTCTGCCTCTCTCCCCGTGCCCCTTGTTTCCGTTTCACTTCCTTTAAGAATCTCTCATTTTCCCCAAGTATGGGATGAGCGAATTATATGAGAATGAGATTTAGTTTGGTAAGAGGAGTATAACGCTCTCTATGTCTCTCTTCTTGCTTCACACTTTGATGAATGGATATGACTGATTGTTATGACCCTCACAAAAGTAGTGGCTTGCCACTTATTCATCTATCCATCCATCTATCTACCCCTCTCTCTCTCTGTCTTATAATCTTTCTCTTGCTCTTCAGCAGGACACCTCCATTGTGTTGGAGGGGCTAGGGGGCATGTTTCCACCAACGGAGCCCTGGGAGAGAGTGCGTGATCGTGAGCGAGAGCCCTCCAGGGAGTAGGATGAAGAGAGGGAGGTGGTGCGTGAGCGGGACAGACGGGTCATGCAGGAGGAAGCCACTGATGAAGAACAGAAAGACAGAATATACTTTAGAGGATTTCGGTCATGGTGTAATAATACTGCATAATATGTGTGGTGTAATAATACTGTAGATGGGTGCAAACGTTTACAATCTCTCAAAAAGTGTAACACTTTCACTCACTTTTACCAAATAGTGTAACATTCCCACCAACTCCAACCAAATAGTGTAACATTCCCACCAACTCCAACCAACTAGTGTAAGATTCCCACCAACTCCAACCAACTAGTGTAACATTCCCACCCACCCCAACCAACTAGTGTAACATTCCCACCCACCCCAACCAACTAGTGTAACATTCCCACCCACTCCAACCAAATAGTGTAACATTCCCACCCACTCCAACCAAATAGTGTAACATTTCCACCCACTCCAACCAAAAAGTGTGACCAAATCCACCCTCTCTCCAGAAAGTTCTAACAATCCCAACCACTCTTTGTGTGTGTGTGTGTGTGTGTGTGTGTGTGTGTGATTGGTCTAACAACTCCTAAGAATCTTAAACTAATTTCACACACTCCTGCAGAAATTCTGACAAACTCTGCACGTGCTCAGAAACTTCAGCCCACTATTACAAAAACGTTGACAGATCCTCTCCAATCCCACCAAGTTTGATCGATCTTGGCCACTCGCACAGAAAGTTTTAAGCAGCTCAGCTGCAAAATTCTCTATGAATATAAATTTACAGAAAATTGTTCATCTTATCACTTACATCCTTACCATTAGAGACCGTTATTCCCTTACCAGCGTCTGCATTTTTATTTTGTTGTGTATAATGTTAATTATAAAAAAGAAAATGAGTCACATGAGACTGTAAAGTGGTAAATAACGGCCCATGGCAGAGCGCATTACCACTGGAAATTTGTTCTATAAAAGATCTTTTTTAAAGTCTGCAGCATTGGTCATGCACACAAGAGAAGATGTATTGCTGTTAAACTGTAGAATGAGTGCATTATCATCAACCTGTGATCTGTCGGTTAGAGAAAATGACCACCTTCTATTTCACTGGAATAGCGACGTATTGACAGTAGCACTATAATGCAATCCAGACAAATGACATCATTGTGACTATAAACTACTCACTGTATCCCATTCCCTGGATGAAGTATTTGAACGCTTCGGTCAGCTTGCTTGGCTGCGGCGACACAATCAAGAAAAATGCGACAAATCATTTGCATTATAATCCTCTTTACGATTCATCAGATTAATAATGTGAATGGTGTTGAATTGAATAAAGGTGTTACCTGAGTAAGTTGGGGCATCCCGCCAGCATCAGCCATCTGAGAGACATGATATAATAAATACACAGGGCAGGAAATGCATTAGTTTAGTCACTAGATTTCATAATGTTTATTGGTATTAAAAATAATAACGGTACCTTTAGGAATGAGGTTGTGGTTGGGTCCAGTTTGCTGTTGCACTCCACCTGGTGGAGAAAAATGCACAGTGTCTCTAGACTCAAACGTGAGAAAAATTTATTGACATGGCAGGAGAATCAAGTCAAATAAGTAATTTTTTATATGATAATTTTCCGTTCAAACTGAGACGGCTGTTTTAGTCAACAAAAACGAAAACGAGCTTATTAAAAACGCCCTTCAAAATGGAGAAATGTAAAAAAAAATCGTGGACTGTTATAACGGAGGCTTTCGAAAACTATGACATTTTTAGTCGTTGCCGTGACATTTTCAAGTGTCAGAAAGTAAATAAGCGGCGGGGGGCAGGGGGGTGGGGGAATGACGTGTTTTTTTTGCTAATGCAGTACAGAGATATAAGCGTTTTTACATGTTTCAGTGCGGATGAGCAACTTCTGGGAAACGATTGAAAACGAAAGTGTGGACGCGGGGCGTTTTTAGAGAACAGCGTTTTCAAACGAATCCAGATTAGTGTAGCCGTAGCCTTAGTTCTATAAAAATAAATAAATAAATAACGAACAATGAATAGGGCAATATGGAATCACAAATATTTTCCAATGCTCCCGGGTTCTGTTTTCCATACTTATCCAAACCAGGAAACCACTCAAATCAAATTCCATACTTTTCCAAAATGCATAGGAACCCTGTATAATAGTAAGTAAGTGTGTCTCATTCTCGATTCTATGTGAACTCACTGCAGCTTCTTCATATGGTGCCTGGTCCCCTACCACCAGCATGACAGGACATCTGAAAAGGAAGAAAGAAAGACAAAAAGATGGGGGAAAGTGAAAAGCTTGCGTTTTTGCAAAACGATGTAATTAATGTAAGTTTTATTACACTCACTTGAGGGTGTTGCTGCGATCAATGTTCAGATCCCTTCGACTGAAACAGAGAAAAGGAAACAATTTAAGGCTGTAAGTGAGAAAGAAAGCGAGACAGATGGCTGGAGGAAGAGGAACAGAGAGAGAGTACTTGTTGTAGCTCTTCCAGAAGAGGTCGATGTTGGTCAGATTGAGGGCTGTTGAAATCCTTTCTCTGTGTGCTTGAACAAGCTCAGTGTTGGCCCAAGTCTCTTCCTGTGCATGCACACAAAGTGATTTAACAATTCAGCATTTGGAAGTTATTATACACGCTCACGCTCACACACTCACTCACACACTCACTCACACACACACACTCACTCACACACTCACACACACTCACTCACACACTCACTCACACACTCACTCACACACTCACTCACACACTCACACACTCACACACTCACACACTCACTCACACACTCACTCACACACTCACTCACTCACTCACACACTCACTCACACACTCACTCACACTCACTCACACTCACTCACACACACTCACTCACACACACTCACTCACTCACTCACTCACACACTCACTCTCACACACACTCACTCACACTCACTCACCACACACTCACTCACACCTCACTCACACACACTCACACTCACACACACACACACTCACTCTCACACACACACACTCTCACTCTCACACACACACACTCTCACTCTCACACACACACACTCTCACTCACACACACTCACTCACCTGACTAAAGAGGTGACCAAGAAGCTGATCGGCAAGTGAGGAAGTCAGTGTGCTGAGCTGGAATGGGAAAAAGAAAACGAGAGAAAGGAAGAGAAAAAAGAAACGTACATGAAACATCTGTGTAACACACAAAAACAAAGAGATGATTGTTACTGTACGAATCATACAATAGAAGGAAAAATTTACCTTCTGGGCTGCCCAGTCCATCCAGCCACGAGCGTGTGGGTCAATATTTATCAGAACAAGTCCTTCCACAGAGTCTGGATTTTTAAGCTGAGAGGAGAGAGGGAGGGGAAAAGTACATATTTTAAAAAAAAAAAAAGAAAAAAGGAAAAAAAAAAGAGAAAGAGAATAATTGCATAACTTCCAGACAATACATAGATGAATGCATCACCACTGTATTATAATATTAATAATAATAATATAATAAATAATGAGAGCTCTTAAACTAAAGTGGCCCACAGGCCTGCCTTTTTAATATTCCCATTATAATGAGAGGAAAATGTGTAATATAGCAGAAATACTGTGCATGATTTCTCTTGCATTCAATTCATTTTACTGTGTGAAATTCCAGATCATTTTAAAAAGTTTAGGATTTTCTCTACATGAAGCTCTTGCCTCACCCACCTCTGGATGCTAAAAGTTTACTAAAGGAACACATACATGTAAAGAGAAAAAGACAGAGTTGCTTACTGCGAACTTTGAGAGCACAAAGGCCCCTGCTCCAACTCCAACTCCGATCACAGAACGGAAACTACGCCAGTGGACATACAAAGGACACTAGTTATTAATACTGAATGTGGTATATGAAGCAAACCGGTTCCAATAAACAGAAACACAAAAATTTCAGCAAAAAAAAAAGATTTTAAAAGTACAAAATCACTACAAAAAGATAAATGTTGAACTTTGCATTGCCAAACCTGCACAACATGAAGAAAGGGATGAGCCATACATGTCAAAAATATTTAAAATAAACATTTTACTTGGTAGCAAATATTTTGTTATATTAAATGTGCTGGTAATTAGATAGCTGGAGTAGAAAGCTTGATCCGATGATTGGGCGTGTTTTTTACATTCAAGACATCCATTGTAATGGCAAAAAAACGCAACTCACACAGCGTTTTTGTGTGGAACAGAAGGTCACATGACTAGCTGAAACCGGGGATAGGCGCGTCAATTGAAACTGCTCTTCCTAAACAGCGAAGCGTTCTAAGAATTACAAACGAAGTGCATTTAGGGGAAAAAAAATCCTCTCTCAAATGACTTCTGGGCAAATTCTGCTGTGAAAGTCTTATTGGGTCGACACCTGCTTTTAAGCAGAGAAAATATGACCAGCGTTCAAACCCAGATAACGGATCTGCAGAATCTTGGAAGGCTCATACTGCCGGTGTAAAAAAAAAATAATAATACAAAATAAAAATCATTAAAAAAATAATCTGATTCTTCAAGGCTGGTCAGCAGACGCGGCATTTTTTTTAAAAAACAGAATTGAGTTTCTGAAGAACTTACTTGAAGAACTGTACGATGGATGGGATCATTTCAGCAAACTGATCCATGGAGACATAATGATACCTAAGACAATTTGGATTGCAATTAGTTTGGTAATAGTGGTATGTTAACGTAAACACATTTGAAACCCTAACCCTAGATTACGCCGTAACAGCAGTGGTGGACAAAGTACACAAACCAAAGTTGAGTTAAAATAGAGATGCACTCTGTAAAATATTATTCAAGTAAAAGTGCTCCTAAAAATGTTCACTTGAGTAAAAGTACAAACGTATTTGCCCTCAATGTACTTAAGCATCCAAAGTACTGATGATTTATTACAGCTATAATGTTCCTATTGTCATTTTCATCACAAGACTTTTGCTGAATCAACTCAGTTTATGTGAAAAGACTCTCAGCACAACAATCTATTAACAGACTGATATTGAGGAGTCAAACACTGATTGATCTCTATTACAATTATCATGATCCCAAAATGTTCTGCTTGCTGTTGAACTGATGTAGAACTGTATATGTTCATCTTAAGTAGATACCACCACCAATACAAGTTTAAAAAAGAGCACGTGCTCGACCCTGATTGGTGGTTTGCTGCCTGTTTGACCAGTTTTTATCCACTAATAAATAAATGTAGTTGATTAGAAAGTAGGATACAGTGGAACCTCGGTTTGCTTATGTAATTCGTTCCAGATATCTATATTCAAACCGAATCACACGTCTAACGACGCGAAATTTCCCCCGTAAGAAATTATGTAAATTCGGATAATGCGTTTTTAGGACCCAGTGAATATTCATATAAAATTAAAAATACATTACAATATTCAATAATACAGTAGAATAATAAATCAATAAGTGATATGCTGTATTACTGTATATTGTAATAATAATCTAGAATTAAAAGAAAAAAAAAAAACAACGTTTACCTTGGAGGAGAGTCGGTGCTGGTGTGAGGGAGACGAGGCGGAGTGGAGGATAAGGGGGGGTTACTGCTGAGAAGGAGGGGAATCCCCTTCGATTTCACTATCTTCACTTAGACTATGGTTTTTTTCCAGTTTTTGACTCACTTGCATAAATTTTCTTTTCAACTTTTACTAAAAACCGATCTAATGAAACTTCTTGGCCGTTGGCGCCGAGTCAGGAAACGTGCGCAAAGAACCAACGTGCCAGTTTGATGTTCGTATAACAAATATATACATACGTATAACGAGACAAAATCTCACTGATATTTTTGTTCGTATAACAAAATATACGTAGACCAGGGCGTTCGAGGTTCCACTGTATTTGACTTTGAAATGTAGTGAAGTTCAAGTAAAAGTCTCCCCCAAATGGAAATACTTCCAAAGCTACTGAAGTATAGTAACGAATTACATGTACTTCGTGACTGTCCACCACTGCCCGCCAGTATATATTTAATTATGACGTGAAACACACACACACAGACACACACACACACAACCACACACACTGAGTGTATGTCCGGTTCCATGATTCTGGAGCTCATGTGCACCTATTAAATGTCTTCTCTAGCACTAACTTTGGTCTGAGTAGCATCCAAAAATGAGTCTGAATATAAATTTAAAAGTGTTACTGCTCATAATACGGTTTTCAACATCATAATGCAAAGATTCCATTTTATTTCAATGTATTTTTCATTGAGGAGACCAACCTGTGGTGAGGGGAGGGGGGGTTTGGGGGCGAGCAGGATTGGTAGGAGTGACATTTGTTCCATCAAAGCAATACATTTCTCCTAACGTAATTTTAAACGATGTGCAGTTGACCCCAGATTCGGCCCATTTAATCCAGGACACTTTCCGGCTCGCCCAATGAGCCTGCTTTCTTTAGAGATTTAGTGAACGAAAATGGTCGCCTAGTCTATGCGACACCTAACTCTATCTCACCCACACACACACCCACACCCAGTCTACCCAGCAGGATAGGGTGCAGCTCCCTCCTCTTGTCCTGGGGCATCTACATGAACCACTGTGAAGTTCTTCACGATCTCCTGCATCTCCTCAAACTTGAAGAGAGATGAGAAGCAGCTCTTACCTAAGAGAAAGAGAGAGAGAGAGAGAGAGAGAGAGAGAGAGAGAGAGAGAGAGAGAGAGAGCTAGACTCAACATGCCCACGTGACAAATGTATACGTGTGTGTGTGTGTGTGTGTGTGTGTGTGTGTGTGTGTGTGTGTGTGTTTTGTACATTAAGGTTATTCTCATTAACAAAAATTTCAACTTTCATGTCAATTGGAATGAAAGAAATGGAAAATGTGGGGGTAAAAGTGCATTTAAGAAGCTCAAACAGTGTAGCAAATTGTTCCTAAAGTCTCCCCAAGCTGTGCTCAATGGGGGTGGTGTGGAAGATCTTGGGTGGCATGTGTTAGAGCTCTGACCTCAACCCTACTGAACACCGGATCCACATCACCCCAGAGCTCCTGGCTGATTTTCCCGATCTCTCGCGGAAAGCACCATAGAGCAAAAAACTTCTAGGGAATTGGTTTTATGGCGTTTTATGTTGAAATAATTAAATGTAATAATATTACTGTATTCTTGTTATGTTTTATGTTTTTTGTGTGAGTTTTAGGTGTGTGGGAGGATAATTTACGGCTTAAACAATGAAAAGAAAAGCATTTTTGGGGTCCGTTTATCGTTTAATCACGGGCGGTTTTGAAACGGAAACGGGGGATTACTGTATTTTTTATCTTAATAACTCTGGCAGTACATTCATATTAATGTAGATATATTATTATTATTATTATTATTTATCCTGGTCAGGGTTATGGTGGCTCTGGAGCCTATCCAGAACACAGGGTACGAGATGTGATTACACCTCGGATAGGACGCCAGTCAATTGCAAGGCATCATGCGCACACGCACACACACACGTTCCACACGTACAACTTGTACACATTACTGTCACATTTATAGAAGTTTGGAGAAATGTGAAAAACGCAAAGGGAACCAGCATGGACACTTGGAAAACAACTCATAGTAACACACGTTCAAGTTGGAACCAAAGACGATGGAGCTACAAGGAAGAAACTTATCCCTCGACAAAAGAAAGCATCCCATAAAATAAACATTTCTATGCAATATGGAGACCCCATATACTACTACTATTAATCATAATTTTTACTTTATACAGTGAGGAAAATAAGTATTTGAACACCCTAATATTTTGCAAGTTCTCCCTCTTAGAAATCATGGAGATCTCACCTCATGGGGTCTCAATGATCCTAAGGAAGGTGAGAAATCAGCCCAGAACTACACAGGATGAGCTGGTCAATGACTTGAAAAGAGCTGGGACCACCGTTTCCAAGGTTACTGTTGGTAATACACTAAGACGTCATGGTTTGAAATCATGCATGGCACGGAAGGTTCTCCTGCTTAAACCAGCACATGTCCAGGCACGTCTTAAGATTGCCAATGACCATTTGGGTGATCCAGAGGAGTCATGGGAGAAAGTCATGTGGTCAGATGAGACCAAAATAGAACTTTTAGGTCATAATTCCACTAAACATGTTTGGAGGAAGAAGAATGATGAGTACCATCCCAAGAACACCATCCCTACTGTGAAGCATGGGGGTGGTAGCATCATGCTTTGGGGATGTTTATCTGCATATGGGACAGGGCGACTGCACTGTATTAAGGAGAGGATGACCGGGGCCATGTATTGCGAGATTTTGGGGAACAACCTCCTTCCCTCAGTTAGAGCATTGAAGATGGGTCGAGGCTGGGTCTTCCAACATGACAATGACCCGAAGCACACAGCCAGGATAACCAAGGAGTGGCTCTGTAAGAAGCATATCAAGGTTCTGGCATGGCCTAGCCAGTCTCCAGACCTAAACCCAATAGAGAATCTTTGGAGGGAGCTCAAACTCCGTGTTTCTCAGTGACAGGCCAGAAACCTGACTGATCTAGAGAAGATCTGTGTGTAGGAGTGGGCCAAAATCCCTCCTTGTAAACAAAGGCTACTGTACCAAATATTAACATTGACTTTCTCAGGTGTTCAAATACTTATTTGCAGCTGTATCATACAAATAAATATTTTTAAAAAATCATACATTGTGATTTCTGGATTTTTTTTTTTTAGATTATGTCTCTCACAGTGGACATGCACATACGATGACAATTTCAGACCCCTCCATGATTTCTAAGTGGAAGAACTTGCAAAATAGCAGGGTGTTCAAATACTCATTTTCCTCACTGTATATTGCCTTTGAAGGTAACATCTCGAAGCGCTTTTTAAGCGTAGAAGAAAGATAAATAAATAATAATAAATAAATAAATGATAATAATAATAAAAATGTAATATGACAAATAAAATAAGTACATTACCATCAAAGAATATATCACAAAATAAAAAAAAAACACATAAAAGACTGAAAAAAAGGTTTATGCTCCTGCTATCCTGATTATAGAGACTACAAGAAAGATGCGAGTGGGATTTCAGTATGTTGTACTTCATTGTTGATTTACTTCGCTATATTTTTTTTCCCATAATTTGTTTTATTTATTTTATTTTTTAAGAAAAACATATAAAAATTAAAATCCTACCACTGTGATTTAGTTCATCATCAGCCTAAAACAGCCTGTGTGTGTGTGTGTGTGTGTGTGTGTGTGTGTGTGTGTGTGAGAGAGAGAGATATATATGGATTGAGAGAGCAAGAGAGAGACTCACTGTCCATTCCCACATCATGAAGGGTCAGTATAGCTGGCCGACGAGTGCTTCCTGTGCCATGCAGAGTCACATGCAGAAAACCATGTGGAGTCTCAACATTGTACTCCTAGACCACACACACACACACACACACACACACACACACACACACACACACACACACACACACACACAGTTAAAGTAAACTGTGCACTGTAATTATCCTATCAGCATCACCATATATCGACTTCTTACCTGCCCCCGGTCCAACAATATTCTGGCTGCAATCTCGGCATCCTACACAAAAACAGAACGACACTAAAGTTTAGAATAACAGTGTCACAGGAAACAGCTATAACCGTAAACCCGTAACAGAAATAAACACAGCTATACTCCCCATAAATATGATTCTACTACACCACGTGATCAAAAGCGACAGTAGGAGAGGGGAGAATGAACCCATTTATTTGTATAATAGTCATAATAAATGATCAACTATCCAAAAAAATTTAAATAAACATGGTGGTGGTACGGGTGTGGGCGTAGACCAGTTTGTGAATAGAGGGTGGAGCCAGAGAAATTAGTGGTAAGGATCGAACACCTGTGCATAGTTTCCATTAGTGAGTGTTCTCTGTTTCAGTGGGCAGCAGAGGGTCTGGCAATTAACGAAATAAACCAGATCCTTTGGTTGATAACATGTCACCTGACTTCCCTTCCTTCCTCTCTTAGCCATCGAGCTCTCCACAGCATCGTCAGTTTACGTTTACAGAGTTTACCAGACGCCTTTTGCGGCAGATTAGTGGTCATGGGATTCGAACTAACGACCATCTGATCAGAAGTCCAACTCTTTACTAATGGGGGGCTGAACGATGGACAGGTTTATTAAAATGGGGATCGCAGTTTTTTTTTTTTGTTTTGTCGGAAAATGTCTGCTTTATTAATTAAAACACCGATGTTTCTCCCTGTTGTTTTGATCATGCTAATGAAGCCCACACATGGCTGGTTAAACGGAAAAGGGCATCTGCATTAACATTCTAAAAGCGAATGAACGTTTTTCCATCCTTTCCCGCTCTGATAAATGTAGTCAAGGGAAATCAGTCTGTTTGATTGTCAGTATTTATGATTATGGACAGAAACAAAAAAAATCTGGATGGAAGACGGCTGAAAAACAACAAAAAATAGCAGCACATGATAATCTGATGTCTCACTGTTTTCAACATGCATTATTTGAACTTGCTGAAGTCATGAGAATTTGCGAATTAAAATTTGTTTTAGCATCGTAATGGTGCTTCCTATCATGAACACATTTTTGGCTATGGAGAGGACAAGCCATCGGTTATGAATTGGTCATCTGTGCACCAATTCTTGAGCTTTTCAGTGTCTTACGTAACCAGCAGGTGGCGCCAGAATACTCTGCCTATATATTCATACATACACTCAATCTTAAACCTCACTAGTCTCGCTGCAGATAAAGTGTAGGAAAAGACTTATATGGAAGACGAGCTCTTGACGGCACTACCTAGTGATAAAGATGATGGTTTGAGCCTGTGAAAGAATCACATGACTACAAGAAGTGGTAATTTGACGCAGAACAAATGCTCCCATGGAAATATCCATCCGTGACAACGGAATACCAACCATGGCTATTTTTACTCCCTATTGGAATAGTGTATTTAAAAAAAAAATTAAAATTAAAAAATTGAGGGAGGTTTAAATACCTAGGAATTAACATAGCAGAGATATTTAGCATGCAATCTGGGGGTCTAACGCTTAATTTATTATTCAGCTTTATATGAATGGAAGCCTGTGTGTGTGTGTGTGTGTGTGTGTGTGTGTGTGTGTGTGTGTGTGTGTGTGTGTGTTTATATCAGTGACCTTCATGCCGTCTGTCTGAGTCGTAAGTAAAGGCTTGTCTTCCATGATGGCAATCTCTTGCAATTCGGTCGTCATGATAAGTCCTTCCTGTGTCCTGTTAATAAGAAGGAGGGAAAAAAAATAAAAAGCATGTATTAACACCACACCCACATGCCATTGTCAGGACCTTACAGTGATTCAATTATTAAATTCCTATGCTGAGAATCAAACCACATCCTTAACCTCGGGAATTAAATTGAAACCGTTTTGCTCTACAAAAAAATTAAAATGAATAAACCACTCAAAATCTCAAATGTCATGTCAGACATGTTCCTGTCCTGGTGGAAACATTTGGCCCCTCCCAAAACAAAACCATAATTGCATTCCTTTTGCAGCCTTTAATCAAAACTTAGAGGGAAAATTAATAAGCATTTATTTAATATAAAAAATAAAAATAAATAAATCAAACTTGGTGTTTTAACATCGAGGAACTTTCCGAGCAAGATAATTTTATCAGAAAAGAAACGTTTCATGACCAGCCGATTAAATAAACTGACATTGCATTACTAAGCTTAGTGTGTGTGTGTGTGTGTGTGTGTGTGTATATTGCAATGGTTGTGGCCTCAGGGGAACCTCTATATCTCTGCAACACAAATGGTTCCAATTACCACACTATCTCTCTCTGCCTCTGTCTGACCTTCCACTCATCCTTTCTGCTCTTCTGCTTTGTGTCAACAGAGGATGCATGCAAAAAAGAAAAAAACATCCCAGGGCTTTATACATATAAATCTGCTGCATCTTAGACATATTATCCTGACTACAATCCTGGTTTTCTGTATAAGCCATAAAAACATTTTTGCGCAACAACACAGTGATGCAACACAACTCGATGTCTTAATGCAACGATACACTACATAAGACAGTTCTAGAGAGACTCTAGACTTTCAGTAGGAAGCAGAGATGAATACTGACAGTATCATTGTGCCTTATGTATGATCAAAATCTCACAATATTTACAATGCATGGTAATATAATACCATATGCGATATCACCATCAGATCATGTGCAAGATTATATGTGCGATATGATCTTAGTTCACTAGCATCTTTTTTTATGCATTTTGTAAATATATATTATATATTTGTAACATTTCGTTTATTTTTCAATTATATTGCATTTATATTGAATTTTTCTTGTAATCTGAAGCATACTTGCACGCTCCTGTTTACACTTAAGTGCATTTCAAACAACGGCCACCAGTTGGAGCTAAAGTCAATCAATTTATCAATTCAGGCACCTTAAAAGACAAGTATGGAAGGAAAATATTCGAAAGGAATTGCAAATTGTATTGCAAGTCTTGCATTACCGTTCGCGTTTTCGCACGTGACTACTTTTCTGTTTGAATTCCGCATCTTACGAGTTATGACCATGTTATATTTGAATAGCAATGTTAATTACCATGTTTGCGTTTCGGCTTTCTCTGGGTCACGTGTGTAGCCTGTCAAAACTTAAAGGGAACCGCGATTCCTTTCGCATTTGAAATTCCAAAACCTTGCGCAGTTTCGCATTTGCATTTTGGATTCATTCCACTGAAAGCTGTCAATCAAGTGTCAGGGGTGGGATTATGTTACAGGGCGTGATTGTATTGGGAGTGGTAGCTCAGTGGTTAAGTGATTGGGAGTGGTTACTGATCGGAAGGTCGGGGGTTCAAGCCCCCAGTATCCCCAAGCTGCCACTCCTGGGCCCTTAAGCAAGGCCCTTAACCCTCCTTGCTCCATTGGGCGCCGTATCATGGACGACGCTGTGCTCTGACCCCAGCTTATAGCAAGTTTTCACTGTGAGGTAAATGTGACAAACAAAGGCTACTTAATCCTATTCACTTCCCAATAGAGGATAAGCCAGTAATAGACGATTTTGTGGAATGTTTTACACAATGGAGGTAGTCGGTGAAATGAGTTTGTGGCCTCCACTCACAGCAATATCAGTAATGTCGTCTTCGCCAAGCTAAGTGAAGTTGATAACAGGCTTTTTGTAAAGGACACAACAACTAAAGATCCAGGACCTATAATTAAAAGATCAACAATTACATGCATACATGACTACTGACCACAATGTCCTACTGGTCAAAGCACAGAAAACCTCAATGTCGACATATTTCAACATGAGACCCTGAGGGACTTGGTACTGAAAGCTCACACGCTTGAACAATGAAGCAATGAACTGCACCTAATCCTTTAGATAACTTCAATCTCTTTTTCCTAATCTGTCTTCATCTCCCACTCTTTCTCTGTCTGAGACAGTGTCTTTCAGAGCGTGTAATCTCGGTTCTGCTGAACTGAGGGAAGCGTCTGTCACTGCAGACTAAAAAAAAATAAATGAAAAAATGAAAGAAAAAACAACATTAAATGAGCATGAGACAAAGAGCGAGAGAAGAAAGATCGAATTAACAGAGTAAACAAATTCATACACTCCCTCATATTTAAGGGTTTAAACCCCCCCCCCAGTGTGTCGTATGATGAGCAATGAAAGAGAAGCGAAAAGGTCATACAGGCGAACGTTGTTTTTTTTTATTGCATTGCTCTGAACCATTTGATGTGTAAATAAAGAAATTGACTGCTCTCCACAGGACAAAGGACAAATCGATGCAAAAGACATGCAGCCAGACACAACTAGCACGACATGCCAGCGAAACATCACACAAGTGATCCCGAAATAGAAAGAACGAACCTGGGCGCGTGCACACACACAAACACACGCCGCTGAACAGGGCAGTACCACAATAAAACTGCAAACATGTGTAAATCTTTTCGGCAGGTTTACTCAAACAATCAGGACATTTCATCTCACATAATTAGTTACGGTCACATTCAGTAGTTTAACCCCGACTCTTCTTCTTCGGCTTCTCCCATTGAGGGTCGCCACAGCAGATCATCTGTCTCCATACACCTCTGTCTTCTTACATCTGCCTCTTTCAACCCAACTACCTGCATGTCTTCCTTCACCACATCCATAAACCTCCTCCTTGGTCTTCCTCTTTTCCTCCTTCCTGGTGGCTCCATCTTCAGCATTTTTAGTTTAACCCTCGCATTATCAAGAATAACCCCCTGATACATTCTATAATCTGGCTCTCATTTACTACACTCACATTCCTCAAGTTTCCCCTCATGTTTAGTTGTTTTAATATCACTTTTAGTTTTAGCCTTACTTTCAGTAGTTTAACTCTTTTACGAACATTTTCACGACTTTCTTTTTAACATTTAGTAGTTTTACTAACATTCACTCATTTTCCCCTCATGTTCAGTAGAATTAGCAACATATACTAGTTTTTTATTTAAATTCAGTAAAATTGCTCTTGCATTCACTGGTTTTCCCCTCACATTCAGTACTTTTTTTTATCATTCACTAATTTCCACTCACATTAAGATGTTTTACGACATTCACTGCTTTTCCACTTACATTCAGTAGTTTTATTTTATCATTCACTGGTTTTCCCCTCACATTCAGTAGTTTTACGACATTCACTGGTTTTCCACTTACATTCAGTAGTTTTTTTTATCATTCACTGGATTTGCCCTCACATTCAGTAGTTTTACTAACATTCACTGGTTTTCCCCTCACATTCAGTAGTTTTACTAACATTCACTGGTTTTCCCCTCACATTTAGTAGTTTTACTAACATTCACTGGTTTTCCCCTCACATTCAGTAGTTTTAGTAACATTCACTGGTTTTCCCCTCACATTCAGTAGTTTTACTAACATTCACTGGTTTTCCCCTCACATTCAGTTTTACTAACATTCACTTGTTTTCCACTCACATTCAGTAGTTGTTTTTTTTTTTTTTATCATTCACTGGTTCTGCCCTCACATTCAGTAGTTTTACTAACATTCACTGGTTTTCCCCTCACATTCAGTAGTTTTACAACATTCACTGGTTTTGCCCTCATATTCAGTAGTTTTACTAACATTCACTGGTTTTTCCCCTCACATTCAGTTTTACTAACATTCACTGGTTTTCCCTCACATTCAGTAGTTTTACAACATTCACTGGTTTTGCCCTCATATTCAGTAGTTTTACTAACAGTAAAACTGAATGTGAGGGGAAAACCAGTGAATGTTAGTAAAACTGAATGTGAGGGGAAAACCAGTGAATGTTAGTAAAACTGAATGTGAGGGGAAAACCAGTGAATAACATTCACTGGTTTTCCCCTCACATTCAGTAGTTTTATTAACATTCACTGGTTTTCCCCTCACATTCAGTAGTTTTACAACATTCACTGGTTTTGCCCTCACATTCAGTAGTTTTACTAACATTCACAAATTTTCCCCTCATGTTCAGTAGAATTAGCAACATATACTAGTTTTTTATTTAAATACAGTAAAATTGCTCTTGCATTAACTGGTTTTCCCCTCACATTCAGTAGTTTTACCAACATTCACTGGTTTTGTCCTCACATTCAATAGTTTTACTAACATTCACTAATTTCCACTCACATTCAATAGTTTTAATAACATTCACTAGTTTCACCTTTACACTCAGTAGCTTTAAACTCACATTCACTGATTTTCACAAGTTTTCCCCTCACATGCATAAGTTTCAGCTTTCTTACAATCACTTATTTTGCACTCACATTTAATAGTTTTACAAACATATTCACTAGTTTCCGTTTCACATTTAGTAATTTTACTAACATTCACAAATTTCCACCTAAAATTCACTACTTTTACTAATATTCACCAGGTTTCAACCTCAAATTCAGTAGTTTTAGTAACATTCACTAGTTTCGCCTTTACATTCAGTAGTTCTAATCTCACATTCACTCATTTGTCCTTTATGTTTAGTAGAATTAGTAACTGTTTAAATTAATTTGAATAAATGTGTAAGTCTATTTTTATTTATTTTTTATTATGTTTATAAGTGTTATATTTTTATGTAATGCCAGAACTATAACAGTGAATGTGAGAACATGCTGTGGGAACGTGACAGGTTTGAAAAACAACCTACATAGCACCCTGGAACTTACTTAAACACATATGCACACGCACACACACACACACACACTTCGGGGCTGTGAGGTGAAGGCTGCATGATCAAGTGTCTCGTAACAGGGTGACAGCTGGCACTGTTCAAATGGAACAGGAACAGGATAAGCAACACTTTTTCTCTCTCACACACACACACACACACACACAAATGTTAAATGAGCTCAAGCTAAAAAGCGACTAAACATCTCAGCTGGCACACTTTTCGTGTCCTTTCAGCGTGCCCTTGCCTTCTTGTCAGCCCCTTTCCCCTAGTTTCTAACTTTAGTTCTCCCCTTTCTTGATTAAGCATGTCCTCATATTAGAGATGTTTGACTAACAGACTGATACAGCACCCTTACAAAATCAACGAGGCTAAAATAAATATACCTTCATACTGTCTGGAGATTCATCACCACCTTTTCTGGAAGAAATAGCACAGCGTTCACACATAACTGATTGACAGCTGGGTTTCGCAAGATCTTTGAGAAGATTTAATTAATACCTAAAACATTCATGATAAATCTCACATATGGTGATGTGGAAATCAGTAACACTTGGTTACAGAGCCTTGTGCGCTCTCAAGTGCACAACGCACCAAACAACATTTGGTGCTACGGACTGGGTCTAGAATATTTGCTGGGTTTTTTTTTTTTTGAATAGGCAAATGTAAAGAGGGCATGTTAAACCTATAGACTATTAAAATTGTACATGCAAATGAGCAACATAGAAACAACAAGTGCACTTAAAAATAATAATAAAGATCATGTCAAATGTTAAAAACAACCAAAACAAGCAACTTGGTGGGAAAAATAAAATAATCTGGCTGAAAAACCATCATGACTTTGACTTTGTTTGGGTTAATGATTTATTATTCCACAATCTGGAGTCACCAGGACCAGACTAGGACAAACATTTAGGGTTGGAATTTACATCCAACTCAGGTTATCTCATGAACCCAAAACTAATTTCGAGACCCCTGACCTTTGTACATTCAAATATATAAATATTATTAAGCAGCTCAAAATCGTCCAAAGCGATCCAAAATTTAGCGGGTGGTGCGTCAGTAATAATGGTGCGTGGGGAAACACGGTGCTTCGTGTGTAGTTAAATGAACTAAACGATGCATTAAGGCAAATAATTTTGTATTCAAATTACTTAAATTACGTTTCAGCCCTAGTAAAGACAAAAATCCGAATAGATGGCAAGAGTTTTCTTAGTGACACTGACCAGTGGAATGTTTGTGAATTCCAGGCAGAATGGTTGGAGTGAATATTTCAGAAATGTCTGATCTCTTCACAAATAACAGACTTTATGCCACCCAATGCATGGCAATTCTGTAAGAATACAGACCTCATTAAGAAAAAAGGTCAAAAGAGAATGAGCTGAGAAGAAGGCAGGCGACAAATATGTGCCGCCGCTGTAAACACAAAAGCATCTCAGAACATGAATTACCGGGTGTTAAAATGCGGTTACTAATCATTTAAGTTTGTTCAGTGTATATCTATAAATATAAAATAAATATCGAGGGTTAAGCGCTTTGTTCAAAGGCCCAGCATTCGGGTGGCTTTCGGGTGGTGCTGGGATTTGAACTAATGTCTGATCCAGAGTCAGATGTCTTAAACACTAAGCTTCCACCATTTTTAGCTTCCATCTTCTACACTATAAAGGAAAAAAGTTTTGGAACACCTGGCCATGAGATTCATATGTGAGTTTCGAACATCCCATTCCGCATTTAGCCTCCACATTTGTGATCATAATAACCTTCTGAGAAGATGGTTCTAGATTTTGGAGTGGTGGTGAAGACAAGGAGTTCATAAAGTCAGGTACTGGTATAGGGTGAGGAGGCTTGGGGTGCACCCTATTCAATCCAAAGGGTTTCAATAGGGTTAAAGTCAAGATCTCTACAGCAGGACACAAGTTCTTCCACTTACATGTAAGTTATACCTTTAGAGAGCTTTCCAGTGCACAGGAGCATCATCATGCTGAAAAAGGTTTGGGTTTCCCATTTCAAATGAAGGGAAAATGGAAAGCTACCATATCCAAAAGGCATTGTGTCTCTAACCTTGTGGTAACAAATTGGGGAAGAATCATACAGGGCTTGGAAATGGAAGGTGTCCCAATACTTTGATCCATATGGTGCACCGATAACATTTACATAAACCATTCATTCTATTTGGTCTAAAGCTGTGATAGGAAAATCCAATAATTTGATTTGCTTAGTGCAAGATTGGCCTCTAAAATTGAAAAACTATCTTCTCTGCTTTCTTTGTCATCACTCTCCTGTTCTTGGCTGGTTGGTAAGTGTAGGCCACACTTCTGTAATAGCTAGGTAACTGATAAAATGACAAAAAAAAAAAAAAAAAAACAGTTATTCCTCATTGTGCCAGAGTTTTACTTGCTATTCATTAGGGATCCAAATCGATATCTGGATTTCTATAAAGCTGCTTTGTTTTGATTTTTATTGAAAAAAAAACAACACAAAAAAATGTAATTGATCTGAATAGCACAATTGATTTCTCCCCCATTTAGCTCTACTTCTGGCTAAAGTATTGTTTTGGTGTAATTTGGTTGATCAATCAATGCCCTCTATGGACTTCTCACACAAATGCAGCATAGTGTAATGGCAACAGTGTCAATGAACCCTACCACTTTGCCCCAGAAACACTGAGGAGAAAAAGAAAAAGAAAAAACCCTAGGGTACAAACAGCGGCACTTTCTAAACTTTGTAGCTCTGACAGCACCCCGTGACTCACCACTATTAGGAATTGGAAATAACAAGAAATGTTCGTGAGGCTGTTTTTTTTGTACTCTGGCAGTTCATGTTTTGTTTGTACCTACCTGCTAAATTTGCTAATGATTTTAATTGGTTCTATTTTGGCAAAATATAAACAAATCAGCAGCAATTTAAACCAGACGGTTACAAACATAGATGTATTAGTAAGCGATGTGAACCTTTCTTCCCCGCACCACCCAAAAAAAAAAAAAAAATTATCTCCCATCTGAACAAAATACATACTACAAAATATACATAGTCACGAGCACAGAAGCCGAACCACTGACATATCAGTGCCATACACATTGTTTTAGGTAGCCAAGTGGCAGTGATTTACATCGATCCAAGACCCTTTTGGAGATTTCTGGAAGTTTCTGTAGCAACTGTACCAAGGAGGAGGACATAGAAGGCATTAAATCAACAGAGCTAGCCAGCCAAGAACTTATCAGAACAACGTTTCTAAGAGAAGGTCACGCACTGCAGGAGTGTAACGAGAGACAGAAAAACAGAGAGAAAACCACCTATTTGGAAAGAGTAAGGGAAGAATGAGGGGGTCTTCCTGTTAATCAAAAAACACCTTCATTTTAACTGCAAGTTATTTTCAAGGGCTGGCCTAAATGTGTTGTTCAATTTGCAGTGATGTGTTATTAATGTTTCAATAAACTTGGGATCACATCCCATTTCAGCTTAGCAACAGTGTCTCCCTGTGGAGTTATCTGATCTGAGCGCCAGATGCTGAGGTAGAACCACCCGTCCGATCGTGCCCCGCAAACCGCAGGAGTTGAAGCATCCATGCTGACATAGCAAACAATAGCAAATGTTTAGAAGCAAATCGATCAAAACTAAGGTCACGCAGCTTGTTGGAGCTCGCCGCATACGAGCATTATTTAAAAGATTTAAAAGGGCTTTTTATGCATTTTTATGCCAACGCTAGTGTTCGCTAATGGGATAACATTAAATGAAATAACACACGACTAAGCTGGAAAAAGGCATTTATTTGATTACGCAGCCAAACGACTGCTACGTTTGGAAAGAAAATTGTGCCGGCTGTCGCTGTCACTGTCACTCAGACACGAGGTCCCTGGTTTACTCGTACTACATACAACATTCGAACACATGGGACAGAAAATGGCCTCCGCTAACCAGACAAACACTGAGGCGCATGTACATTTACATTTGTGGCATTTGACAGACGCCCTTATCCAGAGCGACTTACAACTGAGCAGTGAGGGGCCTTGCTCAAGGGCCCAGCAGTGGCAGCTGGTGGTGAAAGGATTTGAACTTGACCTTCCGATCCAAAGTCCAATGCCTTAACCACCAGCTACCACCTCCCTCAGGTATGAACATGCGGTGAGCTCTTAAACAGGGGTCGTCATCTGGTGATTCAAATAACACTATTATGCTGTATTGCATAAAAATACTAGAGCATGTGATCAAATATAGCATAGTTCTTTTTTTATACATTATTAGCTCTCTAATTAGTCTCTGAAGCGAAACAGCTGCCAAAGATTGTCTAATTATATGCCCTTACTTAATACAAAGTAGCTGCAGAGAAAGCTAGATGGCAAGGTTGAATGTTTTACTAGGTAGTAAGTGGTAGCGCTATTGCTAAGACGCTGGATTTCGGGATCGAAAGGCGGCAAGTTTGAATTTAAACACCAACATAGGAATTACATTGTCCGCATTCATGTGCTTCTTGAACGTTCCATTACATATTTAGTCCCCTTGTGCTCTTATAAGAACCTCCACTTTTCTGTGAAGATGTTCAACTAGATTTTGGGGTGTGCTTGTGGAGCTATCCTTCAGACAAAAAAGCCGTTAGGAGAGCCGAGATGCATTCAGCGCTCAAATTCATCCCAAAGGTGTTCAACATGGATGAGGTCTGAGCTCTACAGCAGATCCTTGAAGATCTTCCACTTCAAAACCTAAACCCCTGAAGAATCCCGAAACATTTTTTTAAAAAGTAACGTGTCACCAGTCAGTCATCTTGGACCATCGCAAAAAATAATAATAATAATAATAATTACAGAAAGATGTGTTATCCACGTCTCTCTCTAGCTCTCTTCCCCGGATCCCAACCCTCATCCTATCAACCCAGATGACCTTCAGCACACTTCTCCTCCATTTTCTCTGTTTGCTTGCTGAAAACTGAACTGAACTGAACTTGGATCTTTGGCACTGGGCTTTCTGCTGTCAACTGCTCACGTAGATCATGGCGCGTCGTTTAGGGTTGCAATATGGGACATATTTAGAGGTTGTTTCTCAAGTATTTTTAGGTCTTCTGTTATGGGACACTTGGGTATGCCGTGCTGTGATATTTATAAATAAGTTGTACGTCGAAGAAGAGGCTGTGGTCTGTATGCCAGAATATTTCTAATGGTCACTGCTTATAAATTTGACAGAATGTTGCATTAAACCATTGACCCTAATGTTCATTTGTTTACTTTTTGAAAGCCTTGTTTATGGAAAATCAGGATGAAATTGTGCATAAATCCATCATATTATTATTTAGAAGCGTTTTAAAAATACTTCTGGCGTCTTGTTAAAATTACTCACAAGCACACACACACGTAAACATTTTTCATATGATTAATTATTGCTCACATATGGACCAATCAGTTAAAATGTCCCTAAAGCTACTAAAAATAGCCTAGAGACTCCTTTCCATTCATAAAAAGCAAAGACATCATGATATCTGCTCTACACACATAATCCCCCACTATTTACCCTTATGCTTGTACCCACAGTACTAGAGGTCATCCAATAGCTAGGTTGGAGCGTACTTGCCAATAACTGATTAATAAACAGACAGCTTTAAATAACACGCACACTTTATAACAAAAACAAAACAAAAAAAAGAACTGAATCATGCAAAGTATGCTAAATGAAATAAATAAATATGAATATACTAATTAAAAAAATATAATTCATAAATAATAGATATAATTTAGTGCTCTTTGTGCAGTGCGCACTCACGTGTGTAAAAACAAACAGCATTCGGCATAATTAATGCGCCTCTAGAGGCCGCTCTTCTAATGACAGTGGACCTTCTCGGCTGCTTCAGCAACAGACGTGAGCCAGAAAAACTATCGGTATGGATTTTTGCCAATAGCCGATAGTTACAGCAACTGTTGGTGCCGATTAATCGGCAAAACCGATGGCCTCCACACAGTACACTACAAAAAAGCCACACTATGAAAATGTAACCCTGTATGTCTTCTCCTCAGACTGACCAAAATCTGTGTTACTGTGATATTGTTCTTATTATAATGTGCAATGTTGTCTGTACAAATGTTGTCAGCATACAAGCAGCTTATGTAATCCTGTGTGTAGGACAGTATGTGTGTGTATGTCCTAGTTAGTTTTTTGTTGTCAAGTGTACATTTATTTTGCTTTTTTGTACCACCTTGGTCCTTGAGAAATGATTCAAATCAGTAAAATCTTTGTAAAATCCACTATACCAAATAACATAAAAAAAAGATTTTGTGGACATCTAACCATAAGCTTGGTATGTGCTTTTTGAACATCCCAGTCAACATTTAGTCCCCATTTGCTCATATAGTTAAACCTCCACTCTTCAGGGGAGATGCTGCAAAGTCTAGATTCTGGGAGAAGTCAACATTTCAAATTATCCCAAAAAAGTTTAATAGGGTTAAGTTCAGAGCAGGTCACTCAAGGTTCTCTTCCAACCCATGTAAAGCATATCTTCACAAGGAGTATTGTCATGCTGGAACTTTGTGCTAACAGTATGGGGGAGAACCACATATAGCTGGAGAAGTCAGGTGTCCCAATACTTTTGTCCATAGTACCATCTACAGTATCGCTATTCGATACCAAAATAATAAGATTGATAAAAATCAGTTTAAAAGTAAAAAAAAAAAAAAATCAATTTGCAATAAATATACTGATTTATGTAGCTTTTTTTTATGTTGCATTTTTAACAGACTTAACCGACATGTTAATGTAAACAGCATCGTGTCCTAACATTTAGGTAAAAAAAATCAACTTTTCAGTTCCAAAAGTGAATGTTCCAGACGTCACAACACAAAAAAAAAAAACAGATCGATTAAACTCTTCATTAACCTACAAAATAAAGCAGTCATCCATGCATGTTTCAGCTATATTTGTCATCAAGCTGCTTGCGTCGAATCTCGGCTGTCTGAAATTTGTTTTGTTAGTCTGTGCACCTGCTGCTGAATTTCTCCCTGTACTGTCTCGCTCATCCGAGTCGAACAAGCACGCTCGCTTCGAATTGTCTGCAGGCTTCATAGATTATTTTTAGCATTTGCCTGATAAATGCAGCATCAAAAGCAATGAACGTTCTGGAACCGATCAGCTGTAGTAACAAATTCTCTTATAGGCATAATTACCATAAGTCACATGATCTGTCAAATCCTCATCTACATAAATTGACATCTTACCTATAGATATTTCAACAAAGTTGTTTATTTTTAAGGTTCAGGCCTAATTTAAACCTAGTTGATTGCTGGAACTGCTGTCTGCAAATATCCGTATCGATAGTTTTTCCGGCTTCTGGCCCACTATCGTTATGAGAGCGGCCTCTAGTGGCAAACGACCGTCACAACGCGATGTTTGCCACGTGAAACTACGCGCTGCACGAAGAACGCTATATTATATTTATTAATGATATTCTATTGATTAATTACTATATTCATATTTATTTCCTTTTAGCACATTTTCATTATTCACTACTGTTACTATTTTACATGGAGTGCTATGTTTATCTGTTTTTTTTAATCAGTATCCATAAACAAAAAATAATAATTATCGGTTGATTAATCGTTTTCGGCAAATACGATTTATTCAAGCTATTGGTATCAGTAAAATCGTTTGACCTCTATTCAAAACAGTACAAACACCGAACAAGCAATTACTCATGACTCTGTACTGTAAACGCGCCTCTGGAGGTGAAGTGGAAAAGGAAGGAAAACACTTTTCTTACTATCACACCTGTACACTACGTATTCCTAAACATTAAATTTTTTTACTTTTTCTCCTTTTTTTATCTTAATTTTCTTCACAATCTTCGCTTTCCGGCTTCGCCATCTAGCAGTGGCGTTTCGAGCTCGTACCTCAATTTTTTGCTCGCGTAACGTAGGTCAAGGTTACACTGTACATTAATCAGTTAGTTACTAAAATAATGATATCCGGTCACAACCTCAGAGCTTCGAAAAGAATAAATTAAGCTGAAGGTGTTTTGTATAGGCATGTGTTAGTTCAGGCGGTTCAGTGTTGAGAGCTGAGGTATGCCACAAGGCCATGTGTGTGCGCCTGCGTGCATCTGTCCGAGCCTGAAAGATGTCTATTTGAATGACTAGGACAGGAACATAGCGAGCTGTTTATTTCGAAAGTAAATGCCGTGTAGAATGTGTGAGGAGATTCGCAGGATGTCTGTGTGATCTTAAAATCTGTAGTATGTATTTAAGAGCGTCTGAGCCTGCGTCAACAAGAAGGAGAGACAGATAGGTGAATGCCAGATTGATAAAGGTTAAAATCTGCATTATTTATAGACTTAAATACAAAGTGTGCTTGGGCATGTGTGTGTGTATACTGAGAGGATACTCCCTATGGAATGCGGTTAGTGTAGCTAAATTGGCGGCATGTGAGACACACACACAGATAATTCACCCCTAAAAAGAAAACATTTTGCTGTGTTTCTCAAGTGTACTGAAAGTCAATACTAAATAGACTGACTACAATTTAAATCTGAGAAGATGGGGAGAGTTTCATCAGAGGATATTGTGCAAGAGTGTTGTACAAACACGGCTTTGTTTGCCTACTTGTCGGTGTCCAATATTCCGACAGAAAAGAAGCGCTTAGATGGTTGGAATGAAAGAAAAAAATAGAAGAAGTGCAACATTGGCCACCATGGAGACACAGCGAGGTGCCAAAATACTCTCTTGGTTGTGTTTTCTGTATTTTTTTTTTCCCATCCTTCTCGCTTCGTGGTTTCATTTTATTTTTTATTTTTTTAAACATTTCCCTCAGCAAGAGACATGAGACTGAAACAGAAGCAAAAATGCATTAGCGACAGTACAGTCATATCTTTCTCACGTCAATCATTACCTTGTTCTTTTCTATTAATATTAAATATAAAACTCCTATGACTTTTATATAACAGCAATGCAGGATACAATTCAAATCACAGGTTTCATCAGCAAGCCTTCCTTTTAATAGGTTGCCATTTATACACTATACAGACAAAAGTACAGTACTGGGACACCTGACTTGTCCAGGCATATGTGGTTCTTTCCCAAACCAGTTGGAGGCACACAATTGTATAGGATGTATTATGAAAGCCCTACAGGATTCAGTTTTTTCCTTCACTTAAAGGAGACCCAAACTTGTTCCAGCATGACGATGCCCCTGTGCACAAAAGCCGGCACCATGAAGATTTACATGGATTTAGGAGGAAAATCTTGAGTGGCCTGCTATAGAGCGCCGACCTCAACCCTTTTAAACACATTTGGGGTGAACTGAAATGCTGACTGTACCCCAGGTCTCCTCACCTACATCAGTACCTGACTTTACTAAACACCCTTGTGGCTGAATGAGCACAAATCTCCACAACCACGCTCCAAAATGTAGTGGAACATCTTCCGAGAAGAGTGGAGGTAATCATAAGGGTTAATAGGGACCAAATGTGGAATGGAATGTTAAAAAAAAAACAAAAAACCCGCATACTAATCTTATGGTATTTAAAAAAAAATAAACAATATAAAAAGGAATTACACATGTAACAATCAATTGCAATATTTTTAAACCATTAGCAGAACTCACTTACTTGACATGTTTTTTGATTGCACCAATCAAGTACTAAAACTAACAAAAAACATGCATTCTCTTTGATTAAAAGGCATTTATATATAAATAACTTCTCTATAAAAGCTCAAGATTGCATCTGAAAGTATTCCAAAATTGCCTTTTCATAACTTTTGTGTTGAATATTACGGTACGTTAAACCAATTTATTTTTAACATTAAATGAACGCTAATAGAAATGAACTAGCCTACACTCACTTGCACTCGAGGTCTACTAGAAGTCCAATGGACGGACAAATGGGGAAAAGAGCGAAAGCTACTTTGCCCCAAAACAAGTAAAAAAAAAAAAAATATATAGCATGTATGAGTGGGAACTGAGTAAGTATTGAGCTACCACCTGAACCTCAGCCAATACAATCCACTCTGGAAGCTAATCGCGTTCTCTGACGTCATTACGCCATTTTTATTTTGAATACTGCTTACATATAAAACGCGATGGCAACGAAAAAGAATTCCTCTCGTGACCTGGATGTTGACACGTAAAGGAAGGAGCTCTAGTTCATTAGGAACTCTATTTTAAAAAATTGTCACATGATAACTGTGAAAATATCAATGGAAAAATGTATTGAGGTTTCATAAAACATCATTATGCACCACTGGTGCTAGCGTGAAGAGGAAAATGCATCAGGTTACAATCCTGAAGGCAATTTTCGCATCAGATATCAACAATCTCCGAAAAGATTTCCAGTGTACTTTACTGGAGCAGCACTTTAGCTGATAATGAAGAAAAAAGTAGACTTTGCAAAAAATAAAAATAAAAAAGGCTAACAATTTGATTAATCAAAGAATTAAACAAAACAGAAAAAATAGTTTTTACTGAATACTGATGTCACTTTGAAGCTGACTATTGTAATAAATAATAATTATAAACCTGTTACAGCAGCTCCAGCTTAGTGTGAAGGGTGAATTTGCATTTCATGCCCGAGTCACGGGGTGTGTCTGAAAGGCAGTCTCTCTTTCAGCAGGAACATCTGGCTTTAAATTGATACATAAGGAACAAAACAAGTGGTGCGACACCGCCCCTAGATTTATACTTGATACATGACTTTGTATGTTAAAAAACGGCAGCTTCAGAGAAGCCATTGTTAACAGTCTCGCCAGCACATCCGGAAACCTCTACACAACGTTCGCTAGCATTTCAGGGCCCAAATTTCCGTCTGTTAGGTTTTCTTTTGAAAACGTAAGACTGTTAACAACTTAAGCACGTCCCTTTAAACGCATCGACTCATCAGAGTTACCACTGTCGTCTGCTGTCATGAGCACCAATCATCTCAAATCAAAAATCCAGAGTCCAAAACAGACCTTTGAGTAGGTCTATAGGCTCCAAGACGGGCTTTTTTTTATTAAAACACTATAGTGAAAAAGTATAAAAATATTATAGGGAGTCTACAAAACACATACTAGTCATATGATTGTGCTAAAGTTAACAGCTCAAAACATCGTTGCATATTAAACCGATTCTGGTAGTTAAACTGATATTTTCACATATTTAGCTTCTGGGTTTCTCTGAAGTTGCACCACGTCACATCGGAAAGAAAATTTTGTTTCTCCAAGACAATTGCAATACAGCAATGCACCAGACTTTATTTATACAACAGCGTGCAGCAAAAACAAAAGATGCTAAAGATGTCGAGGTCACGGGTTCGATCATAGTACGCGTTATTCCAGTAAAGTATAGAGTAGAATTTAAAATCTTGCTACTCACTTTTAAGGCGCTTCATAATCTTGCACCACAATATCTTACTCAACTTCTTCATGTCTACACTCCTTTACGCTCACTTAGATCTTCATCTTCAATTTCTCTTGTGGCACCTTGGATTCGACTGACTACCATGGGTGCCAGATCTTTTATTTATGCTGCCCCCCGACTATGGAACTCTCTTCCCCTTGATGGTCGCAATAGCGAGTGCTTGTTGACCTTTAAAAAGCGTCTTAAGACATATCTTTTTATACAGGCCTTTTTATAAAATGTTTTATTGAGATTTAAATGAATTTTACATGCATATGCTGTTTCTCTGTTGTGTGTTCTGTTTTATGCAATGACCTGTATATTTTCTGTAAGGTGACCTTGGGTGTTTTGAAAGGCGCCATGAAATAAAATGCATTATTATTATTATTATTATTATTATTATTATTATTATTATTCGCACTGTGGTAAAAGTGGTAGCTCAATGGGCGATCGGAAGGTCGGGCCCCGGCATTGGCAAGACCCTTAACCCTCTTTCCTCCATGAGTGTCATTCCTGAACCTGCACTCTGATCTCAGCTTCCTAACAAGCTGGGACATGCGGAAATAAGAATTTCACTGTGCTGTAATGTACATGTGACAAGTAAAAGCGTTTTACACTGTGAACTAACTTTACCGCAATAATCAAAGTGAAAATAACTAGCTTGTCATATGATCCCATAATCAATGTCAATCAGCATACGATACTCAACATTATTCAAGTGAGCATTTTAGGTTATGAAAGTCTGGAAGTTGTACTTAAACCAAAAACCTTTGAGTTTCTGATACAATGGAATCAAGGAACCATAAAGGTTTATGTACAGTACCGTATTTTTCGGACTATAAGCCGCTACTTTTTTCCTACGTTTTGAACCCCGCAGCTTAAACAACGAAGCGGCTAATTTATTAATTTTTCCTGGGTTTTTCCCGGTTTCACAAACTTCAAGCCAAAAAACTGAGCAGCGTTTAGCGTTATGGGTTAGTCAAAGAAACTTAGAAATAAGCATCAGAAAATAATAAGGATGTATTCCTCGGTCTTGCACACATGCAGTAATACCGGAAAAATGCGGCGGCAGGCTGTTCCCAAAATGCCGCTCTGCTCTTAAAGGAGCCACAACATATTTCACCCGTTACACCGTGTAACAGACACTCTCTTTCATTAAAGCCTGTGTGATGTTCATTAGTTTTAATGTAGATGGCTTATAGACAGGTGCGGCTTATTTATGTTCAAAATAAAAATCTTTGTCAAATTCAGTGGGTGCGGCTTATATATGGGTGCGCTTAATAGTCCAGAAATTACAGTATTTATTTTTAATTTGTATACTGAATCTTCTGTACTGTACTGGTCAGCGCTACTGTGTTACTGTTTTTCCTCGTCTCATGTTGACTCGTCTTTTTTTTTCCTCCCTTTTTTGCAATAAAAATGTTGCACATATTGTGTTGTCATTTTAGAGTTATGTCTAGTTCTGTGTTCCTTTGGTTAATTTATGTTTGCTGTAGCACCTTGATCCTGAGAAACGTTGTTAAGTTTCACTATGTACTGCACTGTATATGGTTAAAATGACAATAACGCCTACTTGACTTGAGGTTGTTTAACTTTCCGCTTGTGTAACGTTAAAACAGTGTTCAAAAGTTAGTTGGTCATCGTGATATGCAGTTTTGCTTCTGCAACAATGATGATTCTAATGATTCTATAACAAGGCTCTTTTCCAACCTTTATTTTATAACCCTGTAACCATTTTGTTCATTAATACCCTCGAGTCGACACTTTTTACGCAGGAAATCCTTGTGTTTGTACATTCGGGGCACAAAAAAAAAGTCACTGTTCAGAATTCAGTAGTTAACAAAAATAAAAACATATTTAAAGATTTCATGTAAAAGAAAAAAATTGAATACAAAAAACAGTACACTGTTGCTGTTGTACACTGTTCCTTGTTCAAGATGTGTCAAAGCCTAAAAATATTAATGCTTTTTCTGGTAAATTCAACTCCAACCCTTCCCCTTTATGTGAAATACGATATATGCTGCATGCTGCATGACTCATCTGACTATAAAACGCAGACATGGTGGCAATGAGGTGAAGCACTACTTGCAGCATCCCCACTGGCACACTGCCCTTTAGATGCTTTCAAAATAATTAATATTAATCCGATCCATCCGGATCTATAACCTGTGGAAAATGTGCATGTTCAAGACACAAACATTTGATTAGGTGTTTGCCAACATAATGCAAGCGCATGAACTAGAACAAGGGTCACCAACTGCCTGACTAATATGGACACCTGACAATATGCAATATGTTCTACTTCCCTAAACTGTTACCACAAAGTTGGAGGTACATAAAAACTAGGAGACCCAAACCTGTTCCAGCCTGACAATACCAAAGTACAAAGTAAGCTCCATGAAGATATGATTTACACTGGTTGGAGTGGAAGATCTTGATTGGCCTGCTATAGAGCTCTGACCTCAACTCTACTGAACACCTTTGGGATGAATTGGAACACTGACTGCACCCCAGACCTCCTCACCCTCACCTACATCAGTTACCCGACTTTACTAACACACTTGTAGCTGAATGAACACAAATTTCCACAATTGCAGACATACCTCAGCTACTTCAGTTTTATATGGATGAAGTGTAGAATCGAGTTGGTTTATCCAATGACGTGCATTGAAGAAATGATGACTAAAGGCAGAACATCATGCTAAAGACTAACCAGAAAAGGGGCTAGAAGCGTCAGTACGAGATGTTTTACCAGAAGAAGGTTTCTCAGCGTAAAGAGAAGGTTTTTCAGCGTTCTCGCACTTATTATAACCCATGAGTTTAGATATGCAGATTACAAAAAACTAAAAAGACACATGGTCAGCATTGGAATGTAACAACTCATCACGTTACTCTGGATCCATAAGGAAACATTTGATATTTGAACATTATAAAATATTTGTAATGGTTTGTGAGGAGTAAGCATGTGAGGCTAGCCGGCGCTAGCAAAAATACAACTGCGTTTAACTGCGTTTCTTACAGCCGTCAACTAATAACAAAATTATTAAATATTTAAAAGCAACTGTTGCAATCATTTATTTAGGTTATTCGCTTCTCCGGATATTTTCTTACTGGAACACCATCAATTCTGAATAATCCTGCAATAGAAGGCAGGGTTACATGTACCCACCCGGAATAAACAAGGGGACAAAATTGAGGAAAGTCTTTCAATAGTTTCATCAAATTAGTTGGGAAAAAAAAGGAAGAAAAAAAAAAACAAGGATGGAATTTCCTCAAATATCTGCAATCAAGAGGAATTTTAATTGTTTTCTGAGGTACTTGATCACTCAGGAACCCACAGTTTTAACTCCACGAGTCAAAAACTATCTGCAGGCACCACAGATTGTGCAGGTATGGATATTGTAATAGATTTGAAAAGTAAAGCTAAAATGTCTGAGGAATGGAAAAAGGAGCCAAACTTACATTATTTCGAATGAATATTTTTACAATTATTATTAAAAAATGATCGAGCCCTGGGTTAAAGACCATCCTTGATGAAGTGAGTGTGACACAGTTTGGGGGTGGGCTAGAAGTGACCATCCAGCCTCAGATCCATACATGTACTTTGCAACATGTACCTGATGCTCCAGCTGAGACTTGTGAATTTCACTTTATATCTTTAGTACTTTATAAAAAAAAAATTTTGTGTCAATGCTGAGAAGAGCAAAGCCTTCTCAGCATTGGAGCACAGAGGGTTAAGGGCCTTGCTCAAGGGCCCAAGAGTGGCAGCTTGGCGATACTGGGGCTTGAACCCCCCGACCTTCCGATCAGTAACCCAGCACCTTTACCACTGAGCTGACTGTTCACTTTCTGCCTAATAAATCCAACACCCCCATTGGTAGTTGCCTGATAGTTAGTAACAAGATTACCAATATAAACATCACCTCTCAAAATCATGGCTGATCAGTGTATTCTGTTGAATCATACAGCCCTATCCTTGGATAGCTTCCCGAGTCTTTAAATTAGCTTCGGAAATGCAATCAGGGGATGAATGCGAAGGCTTGTGTTCAAAACTTTGGCAATAACACTACGAAAAAAAAAAAAAACTGGACAGGGTTAAAATGGCCATTGTCTCCACCCAAACACACTTCCAAATCTGGGGTTAAAGACATCCTCGGGTGTAGATTTACAGCCTCCCGTGTGTTCCCTGTTCGGGATTTGTGGGGGTGTTGCTTAATAAGCTTGGCAACGTCCGAAAACTCTGTATTGCACGATAACAAGAAAGAAAGAGAGGGGAAAAAAAAAAAAAAAAACACTACAGCATGTGCATTTATACACTGCATGAGTCACTACATGGTGCAATTTCAGCCCCGGCCCCCTACCCTGCACCGTGTTTGTGTGTATGTGTGCGTGTAAAAAAAAAAAAGACATACAGATGGGAGAAAAAAGGAGAAATTACAAACTCGTCTGAGCACATTTTTCACCCCATAATTTCGTCTTGCCCTAACTTGAATTGAAACAGAGTTTGGCTATACAGCTTTGTTTGACATTCTCACACACACACACACACACACACACACACACACACACACACACACACAGTCTAGACATGTGAACGTACATTGAAAAAAGCACCAGCTGGCCTAGTCAGTACACAGGAACCCAAATTAAAAGGAAATAAATCACAATAGTTGATATTCCACTGTATAGTAACGTATTAACAGTGGATGACTGCAGTGAACTCCCTGGAGAAGAATCACATACTATCAAGTGCATTAGTGATCCAAACCCTGGGTTTGATGGGGGGCTTGGTATCTATTATTACCATATAAAATATCCAGCACAATGCGCTTTTATGAACCAAAAACCCCTTTCCAAGCTTCTGTTTTTGTATGTGTGAGATACTAAACTGTCAATGGGAGTCTAAGGCAAAAGACCAAAACCCTCATCATGTCTCCTTTTAGGACATTCAAGTGTACAAACGCACAAACACTATCCCTTTACATTTCTATCAAATGAACATGTTGGGGGTTTTTTTAAACGGGGATCGAAAACATACATAAACCAAAAGGAGACAAAAGGAGCAGCTGGGAACAACAACATGTGCACGCTCCTACTGCATGACCAGAAACAAAACAACACCACCACCACAAAAACATCATTAGCTCTAAACATTACTGTATTTAGAATTAAATCTTATATATTTTTTTAAGCAATAAGATTTAAAGCGATATATGGGGATTGTGTTTGCGATATTAAAAAAAAACAGCTTGTCATGCTTCAAATTAAACCTTATTCCCAATCATACAATAAACGTTTAGAGGGAAAAAACGCCGTATTTTGTCGCCAACAGTCGTAAATTATCGCAAAAAAAACATTGTTTCTTGTTTGCTTGTCATTTCAACCACGTGTGGCATGGACTGTCTGTTTTTTTTTTAAACAATAAACTCGAGTTTAAACGCATCTGGAAAACCGAAAGAGTTAAATAAACACGCATACACGTGAACAAACGTGATGTGCGTAAACACTTACCCTGCGGAGCAACTTTACAACGCTGTATGAGTGGAGTGAACGTGCAAAAATCACAACACAACAACTCTGTTCTCCCTCCCTTTCGGCTTTAATTTCCTTTGCCTCGCCCCTCAATATTCTCTTTATCCCTCACTTTTCCCCTCCGTCTTTCTTATCTCGGCTTGTCGCTCCCTCCTCGATCTGTTGTTTTCTTTTTTCTTGCACTCGAAAAGAAAAAAAAAAACAGATCCTGCACAAAAATATGGAGCTGTCAATCAAACCCCAGGGGCGAACCCACTTTAAGTAGAGATAGGGGGGTGTAACTAGATAAAGCGCACTCAAAATCAGATAAACACAATACAAACTCGAACGAACATCGGTACAAAATGGGGTCAAGTACTCATTTCGAGGTTTGGTATTTATTAAAAGACAGCCATGTATTGTTGTGATAACGACGTATTAGTATTTTGCCCACCCCTTTTTTTCTCTCGAATGGTACAGTTTGGGTTTTGGGGGTACAAGTAGCAAGTGGAACAAAACGCGTTCACATTCCAAGGTTCTGATTACAGATGTGTGTATATATATATATATATATATATATATATATATATATATATATATATATATATATATATATATATTTATATTATAATATATAGTTCTACACATTCATGTATATATATATATATATATATATATATATATATATATATATATATATATATATATATATATATATATATATATATATATATATATATATATATATATATATATATATATATATATATATATATTAGGAGTGAAAGTGGTCAGTCATAGTAAATTCCCCAAGCTGTATATATTATGCCATTCAGTAGTTATATTCACACTTCAAGATGTATGATGAAATACACAATATTTAAATGTTAAGAAAGTATGATAGAGTTTGGTAAACCTCTAAAAAAAAAAAAAAAAAAAAATTGGTGTACTATACATTTAACAGCCCAGCATTCTGTTTGTATGCTAATAACTGAAGCTGTGCTAAGCTTTAATTCTCCTCATATTAACATTTCTGCCCACATGGCAAAATGAAAGACGACAGCTCCTAACACTTGCTATAACACACACACACACACACACTTCACTGTAATACGTTTCCAGGATACATAAGTAGCCTACAGCAGGGTAGCTATGGAAATACAAATAGGAAAGTTCTGAGTAGCAAAACGGTGCCACAAATGTATTTTCAATCACGATGCTATGCCTTCTGTCAGAAACTGTAAGAACGAGTGCTAAAATGTAATAGTATAAAAAAAAAAAAAAACTAACGGGCTGCCATAGATAACTGTATGCACTAATATGCAAATTTGATAACGGTAGTAACATCACAACTATTAAGAAATATAAACAATCCTGTATAAGTAAACGTTTAAGCTTAGGGCTGCATGATTCATCATAGATTTTTTTTCTCATTATGACAATGTGTGTTTCCACTATAAACACAGTGTGTGTTTGAGTGTCTGGTTCTGGCTGCAAGTAACATCATTAGTGTACAACTACTGGCGATAAACATACACGAAAAGCCAAACAACTACTGCTACTGCTATTAGACTGAAAAAGTTCAATGTGCCTGAGCTAAGTGCAAAATAAACACTAAGGAGCACAACTGGAAGTGAGGTAAGATCTGTAGTGAAAAGCAGAAGCACTTTAGTTTTAAACAAGACAACCATTTCATTCAGTGTCCTTCTAAGATCAGCTTTTGACGCGATTACGTTTTAATCGTATCCAGTATTACATGCTGTAGCTGTTTCAGATCTCAAATTAATGTTCCCTACATATAAAATATTACACTACACAGTACATACAAGGTGATTAAGTTATATGCTAGTGTAGTAGTAGTGAATATAAAGTGATTCAATGTCTCTTTTTATTGGCAAGGCACCAATTAAAAATTAATTCATTGAACGCAATGACAAAATAATTGTAAAATTGATTGTGTGCATTATTGCCAAAAAACTATATATGTTTAGATGCTATATTCAACAACTTCATGGCATAAAGCATATAGCCGCTCATACATACATCCTTTTTATCACACACACACACACATACATACAGGTTTTTCATGTAATGTGCCCTGTATGAATTCGCATACTTTATCAGTAACAGAGAAGGCACAGGGGCAACTGGCGTCTTTGATTAACTGTTATGGGAGTCAACACCCCCAAGAACTGGCATTAATGTTGTTTGTGTCAGGACTGATAAAGGAGAGAAGCTAAATAAAAACACCCTCAAGTGCCAATACAGAACCACCTCTGCTCAGGCAAACAAAAACAATTATTCATTCTAACTAATTCCAGGTGATTTGCTGTTGTTCTTAGGAAACCTCATGCCTTGGCATCTACATCACTGTTCCCCTGTTCCTGAAACCAAGTGTTTGCTCTAAAACGTTTGTGTTCAGGTTCGAGGTTGCGGGATAAGAAACTGATAACAGGACTATGAACAGCAAATAAAAACCAAGGTCCAGGTTATCATGAGTTACCTGATGCAATGCTTTCTAAAAGAACCAGAACACTAATCATAAATATACTATATACTACTTTTAGATTCTTTATTTATTTACCTACGCACACACACACACACACACACACACACATATATATATATATATATATATATATATATATATATATATATATATATATATATATATATATATATATGAAGTTGAATTTATTCCAGATTTATTGTATATAACAAATTCTAAGACGTGTTAAGGGCCAGATGAATTTGATGATGAATGTCCTGATATGTAAAATGAGATACTTTATGAGATCAATGTGAGTAAGTATTAGAATTCACTACAAATGTAAATAGTTAATATAATGAATCACATGGTGTCCTGAAAAATTAAGTCTTAGTCTTTTGAAATGTATTAAATTGTCTTAAATTTTAATCCGCATTGTCTCAAATCTTTAGTAATGCACAGTAATTTAGTACCGATTAGTTAGTTGTAGGCATTTAAATGCACATTAGTTAAGCACCTACTACAGAAATTTCACTGGAGTGGACGTTAAATACTATATCATTAGGGCTATAACGATTCCTGAACTTAAGTAATTCGATTACAAAATGTAAATGTAAATTTTTTTATTAATTTGCCTCAATGCCTTGTTTCGTCCATTTAATTAAACACGAAGCACTGTGTTTCCCACGGACCGTTATAACTGATGCACCACCCGCTAAACTCTGAGCCGTGCTGGACAGGTAACGCAGAAGAGGCAGTATGAAAAATGGAGGAACGGGGAGAAAACAGCGAGGGATGAGGAGAAGATTCAGGCCAAAGAAAATGGCAGAAAGTTTCCCAAGTTTGGAATCATTTCAAACTAAAATCTCAGTACAGTGCGGTTACTGTTTTTAAAGTAATTTAGCATAGATTTTTATAGTTTTATTTATATGGTGTGTTTAAAAAGCCCTTCGCAGTGGCCGAGTAGAGCGGGTAGTGGAGAACGTTTGTAAAGCCGGCAATAAACACACAGATTTAGTCTGTGGAAAATATAAATTTTTCCGGAGACAAGAAAACCACACTGCGATACTGTGCGAGATTTTAACTATGCGTTTCATTAAACAAATAGTTTCCCATAACCTACACTACACGGCCACTGCGAAGGGACTTTTTGAACGCGCTTTATTTGTATTTTAATGTGATATGGCATTTAAATGCACTAAATGGATTTAGTTTTCACTGATATTCTTGTATGCAAATTCAGCAATAGAAATGTACATTTTTCTAAAAAGGAAAAAGAAATGACTTGTTCATTTGAAGAGACCCGTCTGATTTTCTCTCTCTTATTTAGTATTGCTCTTTAATAAAGAAAAAGTACTTCTTATCCGATTACTTAATTAATCAATGGAATAATCGACAGAATACTTGATTACTAAAATAATTGAGAGCAGCAGCCCTAGAATATAACAATGTAAAATAATATATAAATACAGTTGAACTTCAAGCAAAGTGTAAGGTTGTGTCCAGTTGTGTACGTGGTTTATTCCTTTATTCCATTATTATGACTTTTTCTCGAGCAGCATGCTTCTAAACATTCCCATTTGAAAGAGACTTTACCTCCTAAAGTAGCATGTCACAATAGGAGCTGGGCGTCATGCCCATCTAAAGGCCAAGGGGATGACGTCCACGTTCCAGTGGGCTGTGTTAGACAAGAGAGACACTTGTGTCTTTCCTTCATGAAAGATGAAACAGTTGGTCTGACAATATGATGGGTGCCTTTCGGGTTATGTAGTACTAAATAAAGTGTACCAGTGCACAGCAGGGAGGCACTCTAGCTGCCACAATTAACCCTATGATTCTCAGCAGGCTATTATACCAGTTTTTTTAGGACTCTGTTATCATAAAGCATCACTGTTTGTGGCTTGTACAGTAAAATGGACAATATTCACTTTTAGGGGTCTGAAGAGGACATTGTCTCCTAGGGTTTGTGTGAAACAATGAAAGACATCAGTGGTCTGTCTGGCAATGGCAGGTATTGTGATTTCAAAAACCCACACACTTCTGTCTCGGGTTTCTTTGGCAATGATGATATCACAGATACACAAGGCAGATTGCACTCTGTTGATTTGCACATCCAAAAAATGCTTTTCTCACTCAACAATGTACATGAATCCTAATGCAAAAAGATTCTAACCAAAGGAATATATCTTCACTATAGGCAAATCTGTTGTTATTATTTATTTATTTATTTTGAATCATAAATCCAATTTCTATGAATTTGAAACTTATAATAGAATGAGTTTATGCTAATATTTTAATTAAATATAAGTAACATTTGCCTATATAATAATGGAATAATTTTATCTGCTGAATCTAAGATTTTAGAAAAGATTGTGTCTGCCCAGTCATGTTCCTTCTTACAAGAAAACAATATATTTGAAGAGTTCCAGTCAGACTTCAGGCCCCATCATAGCACAGAACCTGCTCTACATAAAATCACTAATGACCTAGTAACACTTTAGATCATGACCTTCTCCTGGATCGCTTACAGAATTACATCGGCACTCAGAGACAGGCATTAAGCTTTAAATTCTACCTGTCTAATTGTATTTTCGTAGATTTAAATGGAGAACTATCCAGGTAAATGCAAGTAAATTTTGGGGTGCCACAAGTTTCAGTTCTAGGACCTCCTGTTTTTCACAATATACATGCTTCCCTTGGAAAATATCATTAAAAGGCATTGGATTATCTTTCACTGCAATGCAAACGAAACGTCTCAATTGGCTTAGTTAACAGAGTGTGATAGAGATTTTGCTCATAGGGCCAAAAACCAGTACACAGAAGCTCCAGCAATTCAACCTGCATTTAGAAGGATGTACTGTAAATACTAGTTTTACAGTAAAAGACCTGGAAGTTATTTTAGACAGCAAATTGTCTTTTAAATATCATATTATCCATATTACAAAAACAACCTTCTTCTACCTTAGAAATATTGCTAAGCTAAGAAACATGTTGTCTATATCTGATGCAGAGAAGCTCGTCCACACTTTCATGACTCCCAGACTGGACTATTGTAATGCATTACTAGGTGCAGGTCCTGCATCATTAATAAACAAGCTACAGTCAGTCCAGAATGTAGTAGCCAGAGTTCTCACAAGGTCGAGAAAATATGACCATATAACTCCGATCTTATCATCCCTACACCTGTTAAGTTTCAAATCGAATAAAAACTACTGCTCCTTACTTACAAAACACTAAAGGGTTTGCCTCTCATTTATCTTTTCAGTCTTCTAACACGCTACAATCCGTCATGCTCCTTGAGATCTCAAACATCCTGAACCAGCTAGAGACGTACCAGCGCCATATGGATTTCACTTGATGAGTTTGGACATTGGACCTCTTTGAGTGTTTAAAGGCTCTGGCATGGAGAAACTGGTGTTGGATCTAGCTATTTTATGAGTTGCTCAGTAGCTCCTGGTTCCATAATGTTAACTGACTGTAGAAGACTGTAGAAAGAACATTACTCATAATCACACAATGCGGTACTGATGTTAGTTTCTACTCTCAGGTGTTTTGTATTATAGAAATAGAGCTATAGAAATAAACTTGACTTGACTTAAATTTGTCAAACTCGTTTAAATCCTTACACCCATTTTTCCTGCTTCTAACATGTCAACTTTGAGGACAAAATGTTCACTTGCTGCCTTATATATCCCTCCCACTAACAGGTGCCATGATGAAGAGATAATCAGTGTTATTCACTTTACCGGTAATAACGTTATAGTGTCATAATGTTATGCCTAATCAGTGCATACTTATGTTGTTTCTGTTGAATAGTGAAAATGTTGGCAGAAACCACAATACATCCAATATGTTGGTTGTGCGGTTATATTGTATTGTGTATTTTATGGTTATTTGTGCCATTAATATTTTATGCTGCTCCATCTCTCTGTATTGTAGCAGGGCATTTCAGGGCATGATCATGCTGATGTATATAGAATGTACTCTTTCTTGTTTCTTTACACAAATTTAACATTTACTTATTCAGGAAATGTTTCCCCCCACCTAAAAATTACACTTGAGCTGAGCAGATAAGGCTTCGGACCTACAGATTTATTCTCTGAACCACCAAAACATACGACTTTACTACTACAATTATAAAAAAAGAGAAATGGTGTGGTCATGTTTTTCGGAACGTGTCATTCTGGGGTGTGTGTGCGAGTGTGCATGCACACAGACAGCTGCAGTGCTCCGGGTGGGGAGTGTGACTCTGTTCCACCGATGACCTGTGATTGGCTGCTGGAACTGACATCATGTTGGTGACCCAGTTTAGTGAAGCACGGTCCTTGACATCAGCACTATCGTTATCATGCCTTTACAGACTCTCCCTCTCTTACTCACGCATAACACATCTATAATAGAAATAAAAAAAATAGAATGTGACACTACCTTTTCATACTTCATGCAAGTAGTTTATATTGGCATACTACCTTTTACCATCAGAGAAGTAACAATTACACAATATCACATTAAAAGCCGCAGTGCCGTGTAACAATGCATCACAGCCGGGGCTGCCAGAGTCGATTTGCCAGGATGTTTTGAATGTATGAATTATTCACCATGGTGTGATACCAGAACCGAAAGGAGCTAAAATCCAGGTTAGAACACAATACATGGAAAACACCAAGTAAGCAACCATTATTGGGAAGGAAACCAGACAAGCCGCTGGGAGGAAACCCAGACAAACCAGCAGCAATGAAAAAAAAATCTTAATATTACAACATATAAAAACATTTATTATAAGAGTGTTTGGGGAAAGTTCACATGTAGTTCTCAAAGGTTTCTCTTAGTTTCCTCTGACTTCCTTATCCAACTATACCAGTTTTGAATACTGTAAATTGACCCTAGCTGTTAGAATTGTGTGTGTGTGTGTGTGTGTGTGTGTGTGTGTGTGTGTGTTACTGGCATCCCATCCTTTCTGTATTCCTACCTCGTTTTAAATAAAGTGTTTCATTAAGCCTGTCACACATACAGGCTGAAAGTGAGTGGGCCTTCTGAGTATAGTCTATCACTATGACAATAGCTTTGGTACTCATATTATTCTGTAATTTTCTGTTATTTTGTTCCATTTAATAAATTCTGGCACACAAATGTATTGCGAGAATATAGGCATGTTAGCTTTGCCTATAGTGTAGTAATGTAGTATTTACATACCGGTTTTCTATAAGCAGCTCCTTTATATTTTATGGGTTACATGGAAATAGACAAAAATAACCCGAAAGCACCTGAGGATCGGATTGCGTGAAAATGCATGAGAATCTAATTAAACCGGTGGTTTAGGAGCTCGGCTCAGGTTCTGATAAATTCAGCGGACAATCCTGACCTGAAGGCAGGGATTTCAAGAAATAATTTTTCTTTCGGCTTCTTCCATTAGGGGTCGCCACAGCGGATCATCCGAATGTTTGATTTGGCATGTTTTTACGCTGGATGCCCTTCCTAACGCAACCCTCCCCATTTATCTGGCCTTGGGACCTGCACTAAGAGTGGCTGGGGTTGGTTCCCTGACTGGGGATCGAACCCGGGCCGCAGCGGTGAGAGCGCCGCATCCTAAACACTAGACCACCAGAGGACCTGATTTCAAGAATAAATTTAATTGTATTTATTTATTTATTTATGCTAGGATAATGGTGAAAAAGATGTAGAGAATACACAACTACATAAATTACGATCTTGCCCTCATGATTAACACGTGTACCAGAATTGTTTAGGTTCCAACTATGAACATGAACATACAGTGTATTAAGCATTGTTGCGTAAATGTTATACACTATCTATCTATCTATCTATCTATCTATCTATCTATCTATCTATCTATCTATCTATCTATCTATCTATCTATCTATCTATCTATCTATCTATCTATAACAGCAAATAGGAACTAAATGTGGAATGGGATGTTTA